>NW_027017402.1:0-108568 GCF_036013445.1 Caloenas nicobarica
GATAGAGCCCGACAGGGCCCAGTAGAGCCCGACAGAGCCCGACAGAGCCCGACAGAGCCCGACAGGGCCCGATAGGGCCCAGTAGAGCCCGACAGAGCCCGACAGAGCCCGACAGAGCCCGACAGGGCCCGACAGGGCCCGACAGAGCCCGACAGGGCCCAGTAGAGCCCGACAGAGCCCGACAGAGCCCGACAGAGCCCGACAGGGCCCGACAGAGCCCGACAGAGCCCGACAGAGCCCGAGAGAGCCCGACAGAGCCCGACAGAGCCCGACAGATCCCGACAGGGCCCGACAGAGCCCGACAGGGCCCGACAGGGCCCGACAGAGCCCGGCAGGGCCCGACATGGCCCGACAGAGCCCGACAGAGCCCGACAGAGCCCGACAGGGCCCGACAGAACCCGACAGAGCCCAGTAGAGCCCGACAGAGCCCGACAGAGCCCGACAGAGCCCAGTAGAGCCCGACAGAGCCCGACAGAGCCCGACAGGGCCCGACAGGGCCCGACAGGGCCCAGTAGAGCCCGACAGAGCCCGACAGAGCCCAACAGAGCCCGACAGAGCCCAGTAGAGCCCGACAGAGCCCGACAGAGCCCGACAGAGCCCGACAGAGCCCAGTAGAGCCCGACAGGGCCCGACAGGGCCCAGTAGAGCCCGACAGAGCCCGACAGGGCCCGACAGGGCCCGACAGGGCCCAGTAGAGCCCGACAGAGCCCGACAGAGCCCAACAGAACCCGACAGAGCCCGACAGAGCCCAGTAGAGCCCGAGAGAGCCCGACAGAGCCCGACAGAGCCCGACAGGGCCCGACAGAGCCCGACAGAACCCGACAGAGCCCGACAGAGCCCGACAGAGCCCGACAGGGCCCGACAGGGCCCAGTATAGCCCGACAGAGCCCGACAGAGCCCGACAGGGCCCGACAGGGCCCGACAGGGCCCGACAGAGCCCGACAGGGCCCAGTAGAGCCCGACAGAGCCCGACAGAGCCCGACAGAGCCCGACAGAGCCCGACAGCGCCCAGTAGAGCCCGACAGAGCCCGACAGAGCCCGACAGAGCCCGACAGGGCCCGACAGGGCCCGACAGAGCCCGACAGGGCCCGACAGAGCCCGACAGAACCCGACAGAGCCCGACAGAGCCCGACAGAGCCCGACAGAGCCCGACAGGGCCCGACAGAGCCCGACAGAACCCGACAGAGCCCGACAGAGCCCGACAGAGCCCGACAGGGCCCGACAGGGCCCAGTAGAGCCCGACAGAACCCGACAGAGCCCGACAGAGCCCGACAGGGCCCGACAGGGCACGACAGAGCCCGACAGAGCCCGACAGGGCCCAGTAGAGCCCGACAGAGCCCGACAGAGCCCGACAGAGCCCGACAGCGCCCAGTAGAGCCCGACAGAGCCCGACAGAGCCCGACAGGGCCCGACAGGGCCCGACAGGGCCCGACAGAGCCCGACAGGGCCCGACAGAGCCCGACAGTACCCGACAGAGCCCGACAGAGCCCGACAGAGCCCGACAGAGCCCGACAGAGCCCGACAGAGCCCAGTAGAGCCCGACAGAGCCCAACAGAGACCGACAGAGCCCGACATAGCCCGACAGGGCCCGACAGAGCCCGACAGAGCCCGACAGAGCCCGACAGAGCTCAGTAGAGCCCAGTTGAGCCCGACAGAGCCCGACAGAGCCCGACAGGGCTCGACAGGGCCCGACAGGGCCCAGTAGAGCCCGACAGAGCCCGACAGAGCCCGACAGGGCCCGACAGGGCCCCCAGTAGAGCCCGACAGAGCCCGACAGAGCTCGACAGGGCCCGACAGGGCCCGACAGAGCCCGACAGAGCCCGACAGGGCCCAGTAGAGCCCGACAGAGCCCGACAGAGCCCGACAGAGCCCGACAGCGCCCAGAAGAGCCCGACAGAGCCCGACAGGGCCCGACAGGGCCCGACAGAGCCCGACAGGGCCCGACAGAGCCCGACAGAGCCCGACAGAACCCGACAGGGCCCGACAGGGCCCAGTAGAGCCCGACAGAGCCCGACAGAGCCCGACAGGGCCCGACAGGGCCCGACAGAGCCCGACAGAGCCCGACAGGGCCCAGCAGAGCCGGCAGAGCCCGACAGAGCCCAGTAGAGCCCGACAGAGCCCGACAGAGCCCGACAGAGCCCGACAGGGCCCAGTAGAGCCCGACAGAGCCCGACAGAGCCCGACAGAGCCCGACAGGGCCCGACAGGGCCCAGTAGAGCCCGACAGAACCCGACAGAGCCCGACAGAGCCCGACAGAGCCCGACAGGGTCCGACAGGGCCCAGTAGAGCCCGACAGAGCCCGACAGAGCCCGACAGGGCCCGACAGGGCCCGACAGAGCCCGACAGAGCCCGACAGGGCCCAGTAGAGCCCGACAGAGCCCGACAGAGCCCGACAGAGCCCGACAGAGCCCGACAGCGCCCAGTAGAGCCCGACAGAGCCCGACAGAGCCCGACAGAGCCCGACAGGGCCCGACAGGCCCGACAGAGCCCGACAGGGCCCGACAGAGCCCGACAGTACCCGACAGAGCCCGACAGAGCCCGACAGAGCCCGACAGGGCCCGACAGAGCCCGACAGAACCCGACAGAGCCCGACAGAGCCCGACAGAGCCCGACAGAACCAGACAGAGCCCGCCAGGGCCCGACAGAGCCCGACAGAGCCCAGTAGAGCCCGACAGGGCCCGACAGGGCCCGACAGAGCCCAGTAGAGCCCAGTAGAGCCCGACAGAGCCCGACAGAGCCCGACAGGGCCCGAAAGTGCCCGACAGAGCCCGACAGAGCCCGAAAGAGTCCGACAAAGCCCGACAGAGCCCAGTAGAGCCCGACAGAGTACGACAGAGCCCGACAGAGTCCGACAGAGCCCGACAGGGCCCGACAGAGCCCGACAGAGCCCAGTAGAGCCCGACAGAGCCCGACAGAGCCCGACAGAGCCCGACAGGGCCCAGTAGAGCCCAGTAGAGCCCGACAGAGCCCAGTAGAGCCCGACAGAGCCCGACAGAGCCCGACAGAGCCCGACAGAGCCCGACAGGGCCCGACAGGGCCCGACAGAGCCCGACAGAGCCCAGTAGAGCCCGACAGAGCCCGACAGAGCCCGACAGAGCCTGACAGGGCCCGACAGAGCCCGACAGAGCCCAGTAGAGCCCGACAGAGCCCGACAGAGCCCGACAGAGCCCGACAGAGCCCGACAGGGCCCGACAGAGCCCGACAGAGCCCGACAGGGCCCGACAGGGCCCAGTAGAGCCCAGTTGAGCCCGACAGAGCCCGACAGAGCCCAACAGGGCCCGACAGGGCCCGACAGGGCCCAGTAGAGCCCGACAGAGCCCGACAGAGCCCGACAGAGCCCGACAGGGCCCGACAGGGCCCAGTAGAGCCCGACAGAGCCCGACAGAGCCCGACAGAGCCCGACAGGGCCCGACAGGGCCCGACAGGGCCCGACAGAGCCCGACAGGGCCCAGTAGAGCCCGACAGAGCCCGACAGAGCCCGACAGAGCCCGACAGCGCCCAGTAGAGCCCGACAGAGCCCGACAGAGCCCGACAGGGCCCGACAGGGCCCGACAGGGCCCGACAGAGCCCGACAGAGCCCGACAGGGCCCGACAGGGCCCAGTAGAGCCCGACAGAGCCCGACAGAGCCCGACAGAGCCCGACAGGGCCCGACAGGGCCCGACAGGGCCCGACAGGGCCCAGTAGAGCCCGACAGAGCCCGACAGAGCCCGACAGAGCCCGACAGGGCCCGATAGGGCCCAGTAGAGCCCGACAGAGCCCGACAGAGCCCGACAGAGCCCGACAGGGCCCGACAGGGCCCGACAGAGCCCGACAGGGCCCAGTAGAGCCCGACAGAGCACGACAGAGCCCGACAGAGCCCGACAGGGCCCGACAGAGCCCGACAGAGCCCGACAGAGCCCGACATAGCCCGACAGAGCCCGACAGAGCCCGACAGATCCCGACAGGGCCCGACAGAACCCGACAGGGCCCGACAGGGCCCGACAGAGCCCGACAGGGCCCGACAGGGCCCGACAGAGCCCGACAGAACCCGACAGAGCCCGACAGAGCCCGACAGAGCCCGACAGAACCCGACAGAGCCCGACAGAGCCCGACAGAGCCCAGTAGAGCCCGACAGGGCCCGACAGAGCCCGACAGAGCCTGACAGGGCCCGACAGAGCCCGACAGAGCCCAGTAGAGCCCGACAGAGCCCAACAGAGCCCGACAGAGCCCGACAGAGCCCGACAGGGCCCGACAGGGCCCGACAGAGCCCGACAGGGCCCGACAGAGCCCAGTAGAGCCCAGTTGAGCCCGACAGAGCCCGACAGAGCCCGACAGGGCCCGACAGGGCCCGACAGGGCCCGACAGAGCCCGACAGAGCCCAGTAGAGCCCGACAGGGCCCGACAGGGCCCGACAGAGCCCAGTAGAGCCCAGTAGAGCCCGACAGAGCCCGACAGAGCCCGACAGGGCCCGAAAGTGCCCGACAGAGCCCGACAGAGCCCGAAAGAGTCCGACAAAGCCCGACAGAGCCCAGTAGAGCCCGACAGAGCACGACAGAGCCCGACAGAGCCCGACAGAGCCCGACAGGGCCCGACAGAGCCCGACAGAGCCCAGTAGAGCCCGACAGAGCCCGACAGAGCCCGACAGAGCCCGACAGGGCCCAGTAGAGCCCAGTAGAGCCCGACAGAGCCCAGTAGAGCCCGACAGAGCCCGACAGAGCCCGACAGAGCCCGACAGGGCCCGACAGGGCCCGACAGAGCCCGACAGAGCCCAGTAGAGCCCGACAGAGCCCGACAGAGCCCGACAGAGCCTGACAGGGCCCGACAGAGCCCGACAGAGCCCAGTAGAGCCCGACAGAGCCCAACAGAGCCCGACAGAGCCCGACAGAGCCCGACAGGGCCCGACAGGGCCCAGTAGAGCCCAGTTGAGCCCGACAGAGCCCGACAGAGCCCAACAGGGCCCGACAGGGCCCGACAGGGCCCAGTAGAGCCCGACAGAGCCCGACAGAGCCCGACAGGGCCCGACAGGGCCCGACAGGGCCCGACAGAGCCCGACAGGGCCCAGTAGAGCCCGACAGAGCCCGACAGAGCCCGACAGAGCCCGACAGAGCCCGACAGGGCCCGACAGGGCCCAGTAGAGCCCGACAGAGCCCGACAGAGCCCGACAGGGCCCGACAGGGCCCGACAGGGCCCGACAGAGCCTGACAGGGCCCAGTAGAGCCCGACAGAGCCCGACAGAGCCCGACAGAGCCCGACAGCGCCCAGTAGAGCCCGACAGAGCCCGACAGAGCCCGACAGGGCCCGACAGGGCCCGACAGGGCCCGACAGAGCCCGACAGAGCCCGACAGGGCCCGACAGGGCCCAGTAGAGCCCGACAGAGCCCGACAGAGCCCGACAGAGCCCGACAGGGCCCGACAGGGCCCGACAGGGCCCGACAGAGCCCGACAGGGCCCGACAGGGCCCAGTAGAGCCCGACAGAGCCCGACAGAGCCCGACAGAGCCCGACAGGGCCTGATAGGGCCCAGTAGAGCCCGACAGAGCCCGACAGAGCCCGACAGAGCCCGACAGGGCCCGACAGGGCCCGACAGAGCCCGACAGGGCCCAGTAGAGCCCGACAGAGCCCGACAGAGCCCGACAGAGCCCGACAGGGCCCGACAGAGCCCGACAGAGCCCGACATAGCCCGACAGATCCCGACAGGGCCCGACAGATCCCGACAGGGCCCGACAGAGCCCGACAGGGCCCGACAGGGCCCGACAGAGCCCGACAGGGCCCGACAGAGCCCGACAGAACCCGACAGAGCCCGACAGAGCCCGACAGAGCCCGACAGAACCCGACAGAGCCCGACAGAGCCCGACAGAGCCCAGTAGAGCCCGACAGAGCCCGACAGAGCCCGAAAGGGCCCGAAAGTGCCCGACAGAGCCCGACAGAGCCCGAAAGAGCCCGACAGAGCCCGACAGAGCCCAGTAGAGCCCGACAGAGCACGACAGAGCCCGACAGAGCCCGACAGAGCCCGACAGGGCCCGACAGAGCCCGACAGAGCCCAGTAGAGCCCGACAGAGCCCGACAGAGCCCGACAGAGCCCGACAGGGCCCAGTAGAGCCCAGTAGAGCCCGACAGAGCCCGGTAGAGCCCGACAGAGCCCGACAGAGCCCGACAGAGCCCGACAGGGCCCGACAGGGCCCGACAGAGCCCGACAGGGCCCGACAGAGCCCAGTAGAGCCCGACAGAGCCCGACAGAGCCCGACAGAGCCTGACAGGGCCCGACAGAGCCCGACAGAGCCCAGTAGAGCCCGACAGAGCCCAACAGAGCCCGACAGAGCCCGACAGAGCCCGACAGGGCCCGACAGGGCCCGACAGAGCCCGACAGGGCCCGACAGAGCCCAGTAGAGCCCAGTTGAGCCCGACAGAGCCCGACAGAGCCCGACAGGGCCCGACAGGGCCCGACAGGGCCCGACAGAGCCCGACAGAGCCCAGTAGAGCCCGACAGGGCCCGACAGGGCCCGACAGAGCCCAGTAGAGCCCAGTAGAGCCCGACAGAGCCCTACAGAGCCCGACAGAGCCCGACAGAGCCCGACAGAGCCCGACAGGGCCCGACAGGGCCCGACAGAGCCCAGTAGAGCCCGACAGAGCCCGACAGAGCCCGACAGAGCCTGACAGGGCCCGACAGAGCCCGACAGAGCCCAGTAGAGCCCGACAGAGCCCAACAGAGCCCGACAGAGCCCGACAGAGCCCGACAGGGCCCGACAGAGCCCGACAGAGCCCGACAGGGCCCGACAGAGCCCAGTAGAGCCCAGTTGAGCCCGACAGAGCCCGACAGAGCCCGACAGGGCCCGACAGGGCCCAGTAGAGCCCTACAGAGCCCGACAGGGCCCGACAGGGCCCGACAGGGCCCGACAGGGCCCAGTAGAGCCCGACAGAGCCCGACAGAGCCCGACAGAGCCCGACAGCGCCCAGTAGAGCCCGACAGAGCCCGACAGAGCCCGACAGGGCCCGACAGGGCCCGACAGGGCCCGACAGAGCCCGACAGGGCCCGACAGGGCCCAGTAGAGCCCGACAGAGCCCGACAGAGCCCGACAGAGCCCGACAGGGCCCGACAGGGCCCGACAGGGCCCGACAGAGCCCGACAGGGCCCGACAGGGCCCAGTAGAGCCCGACAGAGCCCGACAGAGCCCGACAGAGCCCGACAGGGCCCGATAGGGCCCAGTAGAGCCCGACAGAGCCCGACAGAGCCCGACAGAGCCCGACAGGGCCCGACAGGGCCCGACAGAGCCCGACAGGGCCCAGTAGAGCCCGACAGAGCCCGACAGAGCCCGACAGAGCCCGACAGAGCCCGACAGGGCCCGACAGAGCCCGACAGAGCCCGACAGAGCCCGACAGAGCCCGACAGGGCCCGACAGAGCCCGACAGGGCCCGACAGGGCCCGACAGAGCCCGACAGGGCCCGACAGAGCCCGACAGGGCCCGACAGAGCCCGACAGAACCCGACAGAGCCCGACAGAGCCCGACAGAGCCCGACAGAACCCGACAGAGCCCGACAGAGCCCGACAGAGCCCAGTAGAGCCCGACAGGGCCCGACAGGGCCCGACAGAGCCCAGTAGAGCCCAGTAGAGCCCGACAGAGCCCGACAGAGCCCGACAGGGCCCGAAAGTGCCCGACAGAGCCCGACAGAGCCCGAAAGAGCCCGACAGAGCCCGACAGAGCCCAGTAGAGCCCGACAGAGCACGACAGAGCCCGACAGAGCCCGACAGAGCCCGACAGGGCCCGACAGAGCCCGACAGAGCCCAGTAGAGCCCGACAGAGCCCGACAGAGCCCGACAGAGCCCGACAGGGCCCAGTAGAGCCCAGTAGAGCCCGACAGAGCCCGGTAGAGCCCGACAGAGCCCGACAGAGCCCGACAGAGCCCGACAGGGCCCGACAGGGCCCGACAGAGCCCGACAGGGCCCGACAGAGCCCAGTAGAGCCCGACAGAGCCCGACAGAGCCCGACAGAGCCTGACAGAGCCCGACAGAGCCCGACAGAGCCCAGTAGAGCCCGACAGAGCCCAAAAGAGCCCGACAGAGCCCGACAGAGCCCGACAGGGCGCGACAGGGCCCGACAGGGCCCGACAGGGCCCGACAGAGCCCAGTAGAGCCCAGTTGAGCCCGACAGAGCCCGACAGAGCCCGACAGGGCCCGACAGGGCCCGACAGGGCCCAGTAGAGCCCGACAGAGCCCGCCAGAGCCCGACAGAGCCCGACAGGGCCCGACAGGGCCCAGTAGAGCCCGACAGAGCCCGACAGAGCCCGACAGAGCCCGACAGGGCCCGACAGGGCCCGACAGAGCCCGACAGAACCCGACAGGGCGCAGTAGAGCCCGACAGAGCCCGACAGGGCCCGACAGAGCCCGACAGCGCCCAGTAGAGCCCGACAGAGCCCGACAGAGCCCGACAGGGCCCAAAAGTGCCCGACAGAGCCCGACAGAGCCCGAAAGAGCCCGACAGAGCCCGACAGAGCCCAGTAGAGCCCGACAGAGCACGACAGAGCCCGACAGAGCCCGACAGAGCCCGACAGGGCTCGACAGAGCCCGACAGATCCCAGTAGAGCCCGACAGAGCCCGACAGAGCCCGACAGAGCCCGACAGGGCCCAGTAGAGCCCAGTAGAGCCCGACAGAGCCCAGTAGAGCCCGACAGAGCCCGACAGAGCCCGACAGAGCCCGACAGGGCCCGAAAGGGCCCGACAGGGCCCAGTAGAGCCCGACAGGGCCCGACAGGGCCCGACAGGGCCCGACAGAGCCCGACAGAGCCCGACAGAGCCCGACAGAGCCCGACAGAGCCCAGTAGAGCCCGACAGAGCCCGACAGAGCCCGACAGAGCCCGACAGGGCCCAGTAGAGCCCGACAGAGCCCGACAGAGCCCGACAGAGCCCGACAGGGCCCAACAGGGCCCGATAGGGCCCAGTAGAGCCCGACAGAGCCCGACAGAGCCCGACAGAGCCCGACAGGGCCCGACAGGGCCCGACAGAGCCCGACAGGGCCCAGTAGAGCCCGACAGAGCCCGACAGAGCCCGACAGAGCCCGACAGGGCCCGACAGAGCCCGACAGAGCCCGACAGAGCCCGACATAGCCCGACAGAGCCCGACAGAGCCCGACAGATCCCGACAGGGCCCGACAGAGCCCGACAGGGCCCGACAGGGCCCGACAGAGCCCGACAGGGCCCGACAGAGCCCGACAGAACCCGACAGAGCCCGACAGAGCCCGACAGAGCCCGACAGAACCCGACAGAGCCCGACAGAGCCCGACAGAGCCCAGTAGAGCCCGACAGGGCCCGACAGGGCCCGACAGAGCCCAGTAGAGCCCAGTAGAGCCCGACAGAGCCCGACAGAGCCCGACAGGGCCCGAAAGTGCCCGACAGAGCCCGACAGAGCCCGAAAGTGCCCGACAGAGCCCGACAGAGACCAGTAGAGCCCGACAGAGCACGACAGAGCCCGACAGAGCCCGACAGAGCCCGACAGGGCCCGACAGAGCCCGACAGAGCCCAGTAGAGCCCGACAGAGCCCGACAGAGCCCGACAGAGCCCGACAGGGCCCAGTAGAGCCCAGTAGAGCCCGACAGAGCCCGGTAGAGCCCGACAGAGCCCGACAGAGCCCGACAGAGCCCGACAGGGCCCGACAGGGCCCGACAGATCCCGACAGGGCCCGACAGAGCCCAGTAGAGCCCGACAGAGCCCGACAGAGCCCGACAGAGCCTGACAGGGCCCGACAGAGCGCGACAGAGCCCAGTAGAGCCCGACAGAGCCCAACAGAGCCCGACAGAGCCCGACAGAGCCCGACAGGGCCCGACAGGGCCCGACAGAGCCCGACAGGGCCCGACAGAGCCCAGTAGAGCCCAGTTGAGCCCGACAGAGCCCGACAGAGCCCGACAGAGCCCGACAGGGCCCGACAGGGCCCAGTAGAGCCCGACAGAGCCCGACAGAGCCCGACAGAGCCCGACAGGGCCCGACAGGGCCCAGTAGAGCCCGACAGAGCCCGACAGAGCCCGACAGAGCCCGACAGGGCCCGACAGGGCCCGACAGAGCCCGACAGAACCCGACAGGGCCCAGTAGAGCCCGACAGAGCCCGACAGAGCCCGACAGAGCCCGACAGCGCCCAGTAGAGCCCGACAGAGCCCGACAGAGCCCGACAGGGCCCGAAAGTGCCCGACAGAGCCCGACAGAGCCCGAAAGAGCCCGACAGAGCCCGACAGAGCCCAGTAGAGCCCGACAGAGCACGACAGAGCCCGACAGAGCCCGACAGAGCCCGACAGGGCCCGACAGAGCCCGACAGAGCCCAGTAGAGCCCGACAGAGCCCGACAGAGCCCGACAGAGCCCGACAGGGCCCAGTAGAGCCCAGTAGAGCCCGACAGAGCCCAGTAGAGCCCGACAGAGCCCGACAGAGCCCGACAGAGCCCGACAGGGCCCGACAGGGCCCGACAGAGCCCGACAGAGCCCGACAGAGCCCAGTAGAGCCCGACAGAGCCCGACAGCGCCCAGTAGAGCCCGACAGAGCCCGACAGAGCCCGACAGAGCCCGACAGGGCCCGACAGGGCCCGACAGAGCCCGAAAGGGCCCAGTAGAGCCCGACAGAGCCCGACAGAGCCCGACAGAGCCCGACAGGGCCCGACAGAGCCCGACAGAGCCCGACAGAGCCCGACATAGCCCGACAGAGCCCGACAGAGCCCGACAGATCCCGACAGGGCCCGACAGAGCCCGACAGGGCCCGACAGGGCCCGACAGAGCCCGACAGGGCCCGACAGAGCCCGACAGGGCCCGACAGAGCCCGACAGAACCCGACAGAGCCCGACAGAGCCCGACAGAGCCCGACAGAGCCCGACAGAACCCGACAGAGCCCGACAGAGCCCAGTAGAGCCCGACAGGGCCCGACAGGGCCCGACAGAGCCCAGTAGAGCCCAGTAGAGCCCGACAGAGCCCGACAGAGCCCGACAGGGCCCGAAAGTGCCCGACAGAGCCCGACAGAGCCCGAAAGTGCCCGACAGAGCCCGACAGAGACCAGTAGAGCCCGACAGAGAACGACAGAGCCCGACAGAGCCCGACAGAGCCCGACAGGGCCCGACAGAGCCCGACAGAGCCCAGTAGAGCCCGACAGAGCCCGACAGAGCCCGACAGAGCCCGACAGGGCCCAGTAGAGCCCAGTAGAGCCCGACAGAGCCCGGTAGAGCCCGACAGAGCCCGACAGAGCCCGACAGAGCCCGACAGGGCCCGACAGGGCCCGACAGAGCCCGACACGGCCCGACAGAGCCCAGTAGAGCCCGACAGAGCCCGACAGAGCCCGACAGAGCCTGACAGGGCCCGACAGAGCCCGACAGAGCCCAGTAGAGCCCGACAGAGCCCAACAGAGCCCGACAGAGCCCGACAGAGCCCGACAGGGCCCGACAGGGCCCGACAGAGCCCGACAGGGCCCGACAGAGCCCAGTAGAGCCCAGTTGAGCCCGACAGAGCCCGACAGAGCCCGACAGGACCCGACAGGGCCCGACAGGGCCCAGTAGAGCCCGACAGAGCCCGACAGAGCCCGACAGAGCCCGACAGGGCCCGACAGGGCCCAGTAGAGCCCGACAGAGCCCGACAGAGCCCGACAGAGCCCGACAGGGCCCGACAGGGCCCGACAGAGCCCGACAGAACCCGACAGGGCCCAGTAGAGCCCGACAGAGCCCGACAGAGCCCGACAGAGCCCGACAGCGCCCAGTAGAGCCCGACAGAGCCCGACAGAGCCCGACAGGGCCCGAAAGTGCCCGACAGAGCCCGACAGAGCCCGAAAGAGCCCGACAGAGCCCGACAGAGCCCAGTAGAGCCCGACAGAGCACGACAGAGCCCGACAGAGCCCGACAGAGCCCGACAGGGCCCGACAGAGCCCGACAGAGCCCAGTAGAGCCCGACAGAGCCCGACAGAGCCCGACAGAGCCCGACAGGGCCCAGTAGAGCCCAGTAGAGCCCGACAGAGCCCAGTAGAGCCCGACAGAGCCCGACAGAGCCCGACAGAGCCCGACAGGGCCCGACAGGGCCCGACAGAGCCCGACAGAGCCCGACAGAGCCCAGTAGAGCCCGACAGAGCCCGACAGCGCCCAGTAGAGCCCGACAGAGCCCGACAGAGCCCGACAGAGCCCAGTAGAGCCCGACAGAGCCCAACAGAGCCCGACAGAGCCCGACAGAGCCCGACAGGGCCCGACAGAGCCCGACAGAGCCCGACAGGGCCCGACAGAGCCCAGTAGAGCCCAGTTGAGCCCGACAGAGCCCGACAGAGCCCGACAGGGCCCGACAGGGCCCGACAGGGCCCAGTAGAGCCCGACAGAGCCCGACAGAGCCCGACAGAGCCCGACAGGGCCAGACAGGGCCCAGTAGAGCCCGACAGAGCCCGACAGAGCCCGACAGAGCCCGACAGGGCCCGACAGGGCCCGACAGAGCCCGACAGAACCCGACAGGGCCCAGTAGAGCCCGACAGAGCCCGACAGAGCCCGACAGAGCCCGACAGCGCCCAGTAGAGCCCGACAGAGCCCGACAGAGCCCGACAGGGCCCGACAGGGCCCGACAGGGCCCGACAGAGCCCGACAGAGCCCGACAGGGCTGGACAGGGCCCAGTAGAGCCCGACAGAGCCCGACAGAGCCCGACAGAGCCCGACAGGGCCCGACAGGGCCCGACAGGGCCCGACAGAGCCCGACAGAGCCCGACAGGGCCCGACAGGGCCCAGTAGAGCCAGACAGAGCCCGACAGAGCCCGACAGAGCCCGACAGGGCCCGATAGGGCCCAGTAGAGCCCGACAGAGCCCGACAGAGCCCGACAGAGCCCGACAGGGCCCGACAGGGCCCGACAGAGCCCGACAGGGCCCAGTAGAGCCCGACAGAGCCCGACAGAGCCCGACAGAGCCCGACAGGGCCCGACAGAGCCCGACAGAGCCCGACAGAGCCCGAGAGAGCCCGACAGAGCCCGACAGAGCCCGACAGATCCCGACAGGGCCCGACAGAGCCCGACAGGGCCCGACAGGGCCCGACAGAGCCCGACAGGGCCCGACAGGGCCCGACAGAGCCCGACAGAGCCCGACAGGACCCGACAGGGCCCGACAGGGCCCAGTAGAGCCCGACAGAGCCCGACAGAGCCCGACAGAGCCCGACAGGGCCCGACAGGGCCCAGTAGAGCCCGACAGAGCCCGACAGAGCCCGACAGAGCCCGACAGGGCCCGACAGGGCCCGACAGAGCCCGACAGAACCCGACAGGGCCCAGTAGAGCCCGACAGAGCCCGACAGAGCCCGACAGAGCCCGACAGCGCCCAGTAGAGCCCGACAGAGCCCGACAGAGCCCGACAGGGCCCGAAAGTGCCCGACAGAGCCCGACAGAGCCCGAAAGAGCCCGACAGAGCCCGACAGAGCCCAGTAGAGCCCGACAGAGCACGACAGAGCCCGACAGAGCCCGACAGAGCCCGACAGGGCCCGACAGAGCCCGACAGAGCCCAGTAGAGCCCGACAGAGCCCGACAGAGCCCGACAGAGCCCGACAGGGCCCAGTAGAGCCCAGTAGAGCCCGACAGAGCCCAGTAGAGCCCGACAGAGCCCGACAGAGCCCGACAGAGCCCGACAGGGCCCGACAGGGCCCGACAGAGCCCGACAGAGCCCGACAGAGCCCAGTAGAGCCCGACAGAGCCCGACAGCGCCCAGTAGAGCCCGACAGAGCCCGACAGAGCCCGACAGAGCCCAGTAGAGCCCGACAGAGCCCAACAGAGCCCGACAGAGCCCGACAGAGCCCGACAGGGCCCGACAGAGCCCGACAGAGCCCGACAGGGCCCGACAGAGCCCAGTAGAGCCCAGTTGAGCCCGACAGAGCCCGACAGAGCCCGACAGGGCCCGACAGGGCCCGACAGGGCCCAGTAGAGCCCGACAGAGCCCGACAGAGCCCGACAGAGCCCGACAGGGCCAGACAGGGCCCAGTAGAGCCCGACAGAGCCCGACAGAGCCCGACAGAGCCCGACAGGGCCCGACAGGGCCCGACAGAGCCCGACAGAACCCGACAGGGCCCAGTAGAGCCCGACAGAGCCCGACAGAGCCCGACAGAGCCCGACAGCGCCCAGTAGAGCCCGACAGAGCCCGACAGAGCCCGACAGGGCCCGACAGGGCCCGACAGGGCCCGACAGAGCCCGACAGAGCCCGACAGGGCTGGACAGGGCCCAGTAGAGCCCGACAGAGCCCGACAGAGCCCGACAGAGCCCGACAGGGCCCGACAGGGCCCGACAGGGCCCGACAGAGCCCGACAGAGCCCGACAGGGCCCGACAGGGCCCAGTAGAGCCAGACAGAGCCCGACAGAGCCCGACAGAGCCCGACAGGGCCCGATAGGGCCCAGTAGAGCCCGACAGAGCCCGACAGAGCCCGACAGAGCCCGACAGGGCCCGACAGGGCCCGACAGAGCCCGACAGGGCCCAGTAGAGCCCGACAGAGCCCGACAGAGCCCGACAGAGCCCGACAGGGCCCGACAGAGCCCGACAGAGCCCGACAGAGCCCGAGAGAGCCCGACAGAGCCCGACAGAGCCCGACAGATCCCGACAGGGCCCGACAGAGCCCGACAGGGCCCGACAGGGCCCGACAGAGCCCGACAGGGCCCGACAGGGCCCGACAGAGCCCGACAGAGCCCGACAGAGCCCGACAGGGCCCGACAGAACCCGACATAGCCCAGTAGAGCCCGACAGAGCCCGACAGAGCCCGACAGAGCCCAGTAGAGCCCGACAGAGCCCGACAGAGCCCGACAGGGCCCGACAGGGCCCGACAGGGCCCAGTAGAGCCCGACAGAGCCCGACAGAGCCCAACAGAGCCCAGTAGAGCCCGACAGGGCCCGACAGGGCCCGACAGAGCCCAGTAGAGCCCAGTAGAGCCCGACAGAGCCCGACAGAGCCCGACAGGGCCCGAAAGTGCCCGACAGAGCCCGACAGAGCCCGAAAGTGCCCGACAGAGCCCGACAGAGACCAGTAGAGCCCGACAGAGAACGACAGAGCCCGACAGAGCCCGACAGAGCCCGACAGGGCCCGACAGAGCCCGACAGAGCCCAGTAGAGCCCGACAGAGCCCGACAGAGCCCGACAGAGCCCGACAGGGCCCAGTAGAGCCCAGTAGAGCCCGACAGAGCCCGGTAGAGCCCGACAGAGCCCGACAGAGCCCGACAGAGCCCGACAGGGCCCGACAGGGCCCGACAGAGCCCGACACGGCCCGACAGAGCCCAGTAGAGCCCGACAGAGCCCGACAGAGCCCGACAGAGCCTGACAGGGCCCGACAGAGCCCGACAGAGCCCAGTAGAGCCCGACAGAGCCCAACAGAGCCCGACAGAGCCCGACAGAGCCCGACAGGGCCCGACAGGGCCCGACAGAGCCCGACAGGGCCCGACAGAGCCCAGTAGAGCCCAGTTGAGCCCGACAGAGCCCGACAGAGCCCGACAGGACCCGACAGGGCCCGACAGGGCCCAGTAGAGCCCGACAGAGCCCGACAGAGCCCGACAGAGCCCGACAGGGCCCGACAGGGCCCAGTAGAGCCCGACAGAGCCCGACAGAGCCCGACAGAGCCCGACAGGGCCCGACAGGGCCCGACAGAGCCCGACAGAACCCGACAGGGCCCAGTAGAGCCCGACAGAGCCCGACAGAGCCCGACAGAGCCCGACAGCGCCCAGTAGAGCCCGACAGAGCCCGACAGAGCCCGACAGGGCCCGAAAGTGCCCGACAGAGCCCGACAGAGCCCGAAAGAGCCCGACAGAGCCCGACAGAGCCCAGTAGAGCCCGACAGAGCACGACAGAGCCCGACAGAGCCCGACAGAGCCCGACAGGGCCCGACAGAGCCCGACAGAGCCCAGTAGAGCCCGACAGAGCCCGACAGAGCCCGACAGAGCCCGACAGGGCCCAGTAGAGCCCAGTAGAGCCCGACAGAGCCCAGTAGAGCCCGACAGAGCCCGACAGAGCCCGACAGAGCCCGACAGGGCCCGACAGGGCCCGACAGAGCCCGACAGAGCCCGACAGAGCCCAGTAGAGCCCGACAGAGCCCGACAGCGCCCAGTAGAGCCCGACAGAGCCCGACAGAGCCCGACAGAGCCCAGTAGAGCCCGACAGAGCCCAACAGAGCCCGACAGAGCCCGACAGAGCCCGACAGGGCCCGACAGAGCCCGACAGAGCCCGACAGGGCCCGACAGAGCCCAGTAGAGCCCAGTTGAGCCCGACAGAGCCCGACAGAGCCCGACAGGGCCCGACAGGGCCCGACAGGGCCCAGTAGAGCCCGACAGAGCCCGACAGAGCCCGACAGAGCCCGACAGGGCCAGACAGGGCCCAGTAGAGCCCGACAGAGCCCGACAGAGCCCGACAGAGCCCGACAGGGCCCGACAGGGCCCGACAGAGCCCGACAGAACCCGACAGGGCCCAGTAGAGCCCGACAGAGCCCGACAGAGCCCGACAGAGCCCGACAGCGCCCAGTAGAGCCCGACAGAGCCCGACAGAGCCCGACAGGGCCCGACAGGGCCCGACAGGGCCCGACAGAGCCCGACAGAGCCCGACAGGGCTGGACAGGGCCCAGTAGAGCCCGACAGAGCCCGACAGAGCCCGACAGAGCCCGACAGGGCCCGACAGGGCCCGACAGGGCCCGACAGAGCCCGACAGAGCCCGACAGGGCCCAGTAGAGCCAGACAGAGCCCGACAGAGCCCGACAGAGCCCGACAGGGCCCGATAGGGCCCAGTAGAGCCCGACAGAGCCCGACAGAGCCCGACAGAGCCCGACAGGGCCCGACAGGGCCCGACAGAGCCCGACAGGGCCCAGTAGAGCCCGACAGAGCCCGACAGAGCCCGACAGAGCCCGACAGGGCCCGACAGAGCCCGACAGAGCCCGACAGAGCCCGAGAGAGCCCGACAGAGCCCGACAGAGCCCGACAGATCCCGACAGGGCCCGACAGAGCCCGACAGGGCCCGACAGGGCCCGACAGAGCCCGACAGGGCCCGACAGGGCCCGACAGAGCCCGACAGAGCCCGACAGAGCCCGACAGGGCCCGACAGAACCCGACATAGCCCAGTAGAGCCCGACAGAGCCCGACAGAGCCCGACAGAGCCCAGTAGAGCCCGACAGAGCCCGACAGAGCCCGACAGGGCCCGACAGGGCCCGACAGGGCCCAGTAGAGCCCGACAGAGCCCGACAGAGCCCAACAGAGCCCGACAGAGCCCAGTAGAGCCCGAAAGATACCGACAGAGCCCGACAGAGCCCGACAGAGCCCGACAGAGCCCAGTAGAGCCCGACAGGGCCCGACAGGGCCCAGTAGAGCCCGACAGAGCCCGACAGGGCCCGACAGGGCCCGACAGAGCCCGACAGAGCCCGACAGGGCCCGACAGGGCCCGACAGAGCCCAGTAGAGCCCAGTAGAGCCCGACAGAGCCCGACAGAGCCCGACAGGGCCCGAAAGTGCCCGACAGAGCCCGACAGAGCCCGAAAGTGCCCGACAGAGCCCAACAGAGACCAGTAGAGCCCGACAGAGAACGACAGAGCCCGACAGAGCCCGACAGAGCCCGACAGGGCCCGACAGAGCCCGACAGAGCCCAGTAGAGCCCGACAGAGCCCGACAGAGCCCGACAGAGCCCGACAGGGCCCAGTAGAGCCCAGTAGAGCCCGACAGAGCCCGGTAGAGCCCGACAGAGCCCGACAGAGCCCGACAGAGCCCGACAGGGCCCGACAGGGCCCGACAGAGCCCGACACGGCCCGACAGAGCCCAGTAGAGCCCGACAGAGCCCGACAGAGCCCGACAGAGCCTGACAGGGCCCGACAGAGCCCGACAGAGCCCAGTAGAGCCCGACAGAGCCCAACAGAGCCCGACAGAGCCCGACAGAGCCCGACAGGGCCCGACAGGGCCCGACAGAGCCCGACAGGGCCCGACAGAGCCCAGTAGAGCCCAGTTGAGCCCGACAGAGCCCGACAGAGCCCGACAGGACCCGACAGGGCCCGACAGGGCCCAGTAGAGCCCGACAGAGCCCGACAGAGCCCGACAGAGCCCGACAGGGCCCGACAGGGCCCAGTAGAGCCCGACAGAGCCCGACAGAGCCCGACAGAGCCCGACAGGGCCCGACAGGGCCCGACAGAGCCCGACAGAACCCGACAGGGCCCAGTAGAGCCCGACAGAGCCCGACAGAGCCCGACAGAGCCCGACAGCGCCCAGTAGAGCCCGACAGAGCCCGACAGAGCCCGACAGGGCCCGAAAGTGCCCGACAGAGCCCGACAGAGCCCGAAAGAGCCCGACAGAGCCCGACAGAGCCCAGTAGAGCCCGACAGAGCACGACAGAGCCCGACAGAGCCCGACAGAGCCCGACAGGGCCCGACAGAGCCCGACAGAGCCCAGTAGAGCCCGACAGAGCCCGACAGAGCCCGACAGAGCCCGACAGGGCCCAGTAGAGCCCAGTAGAGCCCGACAGAGCCCAGTAGAGCCCGACAGAGCCCGACAGAGCCCGACAGAGCCCGACAGGGCCCGACAGGGCCCGACAGAGCCCGACAGAGCCCGACAGAGCCCAGTAGAGCCCGACAGAGCCCGACAGCGCCCAGTAGAGCCCGACAGAGCCCGACAGAGCCCGACAGAGCCCAGTAGAGCCCGACAGAGCCCAACAGAGCCCGACAGAGCCCGACAGAGCCCGACAGGGCCCGACAGAGCCCGACAGAGCCCGACAGGGCCCGACAGAGCCCAGTAGAGCCCAGTTGAGCCCGACAGAGCCCGACAGAGCCCGACAGGGCCCGACAGGGCCCGACAGGGCCCAGTAGAGCCCGACAGAGCCCGACAGAGCCCGACAGAGCCCGACAGGGCCAGACAGGGCCCAGTAGAGCCCGACAGAGCCCGACAGAGCCCGACAGAGCCCGACAGGGCCCGACAGGGCCCGACAGAGCCCGACAGAACCCGACAGGGCCCAGTAGAGCCCGACAGAGCCCGACAGAGCCCGACAGAGCCCGACAGCGCCCAGTAGAGCCCGACAGAGCCCGACAGAGCCCGACAGGGCCCGACAGGGCCCGACAGGGCCCGACAGAGCCCGACAGAGCCCGACAGGGCTGGACAGGGCCCAGTAGAGCCCGACAGAGCCCGACAGAGCCCGACAGAGCCCGACAGGGCCCGACAGGGCCCGACAGGGCCCGACAGAGCCCGACAGAGCCCGACAGGGCCCGACAGGGCCCAGTAGAGCCAGACAGAGCCCGACAGAGCCCGACAGAGCCCGACAGGGCCCGATAGGGCCCAGTAGAGCCCGACAGAGCCCGACAGAGCCCGACAGAGCCCGACAGGGCCCGACAGGGCCCGACAGAGCCCGACAGGGCCCAGTAGAGCCCGACAGAGCCCGACAGAGCCCGACAGAGCCCGACAGGGCCCGACAGAGCCCGACAGAGCCCGACAGAGCCCGAGAGAGCCCGACAGAGCCCGACAGAGCCCGACAGATCCCGACAGGGCCCGACAGAGCCCGACAGGGCCCGACAGGGCCCGACAGAGCCCGACAGGGCCCGACAGGGCCCGACAGAGCCCGACAGAGCCCGACAGAGCCCGACAGGGCCCGACAGAACCCGACATAGCCCAGTAGAGCCCGACAGAGCCCGACAGAGCCCGACAGAGCCCAGTAGAGCCCGACAGAGCCCGACAGAGCCCGACAGGGCCCGACAGGGCCCGACAGGGCCCAGTAGAGCCCGACAGAGCCCGACAGAGCCCAACAGAGCCCGACAGAGCCCAGTAGAGCCCGAAAGATACCGACAGAGCCGACAGAGCCCGACAGAGCCCGACAGAGCCCAGTAGAGCCCGACAGGGCCCGACAGGGCCCAGTAGAGCCCGACAGAGCCCGACAGGGCCCGACAGGGCCCGACAGGGCCCAGTAGAGCCCGACAGAGCCCGACAGAGCCCAACAGAACCCGACAGGGCCCGACAGGGCCCAGTAGAGCCCGACAGAGCCCGACAGAGCCCAACAGAGCCCGACAGAGCCCAGTAGAGCCCGACAGAGCCCGACAGAGCCCGACAGAGCCCGACAGGGCCCGACAGGGCCCGACAGAACCCGACAGAGCCCGACAGAGCCCGACAGAGCCCGACAGGGCCCGACAGGGCCCAGTATAGCCCGACAGAGCCCGACAGAGCCCGACAGGGCCCGACAGGGCCCGACAGGGCCCGACAGAGCCCGACAGGGCCCAGTAGAGCCCGACAGAGCCCGACAGAGCCCGACAGAGCCCGACAGAGCCCGACAGCGCCCAGTAGAGCCCGACAGAGCCCGACAGACCCCGACAGAGCCCGACAGGGCCCGACAGGGCCCGACAGGGCCCAGTAGAGCCCGACAGAGCCCGACAGAGCCCGACAGAGCCCGACAGGGCCCGACAGGGCCCGACAGAGCCCGACAGAGCCCGACAGGGCCCAGTAGAGCCCGACAGAGCCCGACAGAGCCCGACAGAGCCCGACAGAGCCCGACAGCGCCCAGTAGAGCCCGACAGAGCCCGACAGAGCCCGACAGGGCCCGACAGGGCCCGACAGGGCCCGACAGAGCCCGACAGGGCCCGACAGAGCCCGACAGTACCCGACAGAGCCCGACAGAGCCCGACAGAGCCCGACAGAGCCCGACAGGGCCCGACAGAGCCCGACAGAGCCCGACAGAACCCGACAGAGCCCGACAGAGCCCGACAGAGCCCAGTAGAGCCCGACAGGGCCCGACAGGGCCCGACAGAGCCCAGTAGAGCCCAGTAGAGCCCGACAGAGCCCGACAGGGCCCGACAGGGCCCGACAGGGCCCGACAGAGCCCGACAGAGCCCGACAGGGCCCAGTAGAGCCCGACAGAGCCCGACAGAGCCCGACAGAGCCCGACAGGGCCCGACAGGGCCCGACAGGGCCCGACAGAGCCCGACAGAGCCCGACAGGGCCCAGTAGAGCCCGACAGAGCCCGACAGAGCCCGACAGGGCCCGACAGGGCCCGACAGAGCCCGACAGAGCCCGACAGGGCCCGACAGAGCCCGACAGAGCCCAGTAGAGCCCGACAGAGGCGACAGAGCCCGACAGAACCCGACAGAGCCCGACAGAGCCCAGTAGAGCCCGACAGAGCCCGACAGAGCCCGACAGAGCCCGACAGGGCCCGACAGGGCCCAGTAGAGCCCGACAGAGCCCGACAGAGACCGACAGAGCCCGACAGGGCCCGACAGGGCCCAGTAGAGCCCGACAGAGCCCGACAGAGCTCGACAGAGCCCGACAGAACCCCCCAGAGCCCGACAGAGCCCGACAGAGCCCGACAGGGCCCGACAGGGCCCGACAGAGCCCGACAGAGCCCGACAGGGCCCAGTAGAGCCCGACAGAGCCCGACAGAGCCCGACAGAGCCCGACAGGGCCCGACAGGGCCCAGTAGAGCCCGACAGAGCCCGACAGAGCCCGACAGAGCCCGACAGGGCCCGACAGAGCCCGACAGAGCCCGACAGAGCCCGACAGGGCCCGACAGGGCCCAGTAGAGCCCGACAGAGCCCGACAGAGCCCGACAGAGCCCGACAGGGCCCGACAGGGCCCGACAGGGCCCGACAGAGCCCGACAGAGCCCGACAGGGCTGGACAGGGCCCAGTAGAGCCCGACAGAGCCCGACAGGGCCCGACAGGGCCCGACAGGGCCCAGTAGAGCCCGACAGAGCCCGACAGAGCCCGACAGAGCCCGACAGGGCCCGACAGGGCCGAGTAGAGCCCGACAGAGCCCGACAGAGCCCAGTAGTGCCCAGTAGAACCCGACAGAGCCCGACAGAGCCCGACAGAACCCGACAGAGCCCGACAGGGCCCGACAGAGCCCGACAGGGACCGACAGGGCCCGACAGAGCCCGACAGGGCCCAGTAGAGCCCGACAGAGCCCGACAGAGCCCGACAGAGCCCGACAGGGCCCGACAGAGCCCGACAGAGCCCGACAGAGCCCGACATAGCCCGACAGAGCCCGACAGAGCCCGACAGGGCCCGACAGGGCCCGACAGAGCCCGACAGGGCCCGACAGGGCCCGACAGAGCCCGACAGGGCCCGACAGAGCCCGACAGAACCCGACAGAGCCCGACAGAGACCGACAGAGCCCGACAGGGCCCGACAGGGCCCGACAGAGCCCAGTAGAGCCCAGTAGAGCCCGACAGAGCCCGACAGAGCCCGACAGGGCCCGAAAGTGCCCGACAGAGCCCGACAGAGCCCGAAAGACCCCGACAGAGCCCGACAGAGCCCAGTAGAGCCCGACAGAGCACGACAGAGCCCGACAGAGCCCGACAGAGCCCGACAGGGCCCGACAGAGCCCGACAGAGCCCAGTAGAGCCCGACAGAGCCCGACAGAGCCCAACAGAGCCCGACAGGGCCCAGTAGAGCCCAGTAGAGCCCGACAGAGCCCGGTAGAGCCCGACAGAGCCCGACAGAGCCCGACAGAGCCCGACAGGGCCCGACAGGGCCCGACAGAGCCCGACAGAGCCCAGTAGAGCCCGACAGAGCCCGACAGAGCCCGACAGAGCCTGACAGGGCCCGACAGAGCCCGACAGAGCCCAGTAGAGCCCGACAGAGCCCAACAGAGCCCGACAGAGCCCGACAGAGCCCGACAGGGCCCGACAGAGCCCGACAGAGCCCGACAGAGCCCAGTAGAGCCCAGTTCAGCCCGACAGAGCCCGACAGGGCCCAGTAGAGCCCGACAGAGCCCGACAGAGCCCGACAGAGCCCGACAGGGCCCGACAGGGCCCAGTAGAGCCCGACAGAGCCCGACAGAGCCCGACAGAGCCCGACAGGGCCCGACAGAGCCCGACAGAGCCCGACAGGGCCCGACAGGGCCCGACAGTGCCCGACAGAACCCGACAGGGCCCAGTAGAGCCCGACAGAGCCCGACAGAGCCCGACAGAGCCCGACAGCGCCCAGTAGAGCCCGACAGAGCCCGACAGAGCCCGACAGGGCCCGACAGGGCCCGACAGGGCCCGACAGAGCCCGACAGAGCCCGACAGGGCCCAGTAGAGCCCGACAGAGCCCGACAGAGCCCGACAGAGCCCGACAGCGCCCAGTAGAGCCCGACAGAGCCCGACAGAGCCCGACAGGGCCCGACAGGGCCCGACAGGGCCCGACAGAGCCCGACAGAGCCCGACAGGGCCCAGTAGAGCCCGACAGAGCCCGACAGAGCCCGACAGAGCCCGACAGGGCCCGACAGGGCCCGACAGGGCCCGACAGAGCCCGACAGAGCCCGACAGGGCCCGACAGGGCCCAGTAGAGCCCGACAGAGCCCGACAGAGCCCGACAGGGCCCGACAGGGCCCGACAGAGCCCGACAGAGCCCGACAGGGCCCGACAGAGCCCGACAGAGCCCAGTAGAGCCCGACAGAGGCGACAGAGCCCGACAGAACCCGACAGAGCCCGACAGAGCCCAGTAGAGCCCGACAGAGCCCGACAGAGCCCGACAGAGCCCGACAGGGCCCGACAGGGCCCAGTAGAGCCCGACAGAGCCCGACAGAGACCGACAGAGCCCGACAGGGCCCGACAGGGCCCAGTAGAGCCCGACAGAGCCCGACAGAGCTCGACAGAGCCCGACAGAACCCCCCAGAGCCCGACAGAGCCCGACAGAGCCCGACAGGGCCCGACAGGGCCCGACAGAGCCCGACAGAGCCCGACAGGGCCCAGTAGAGCCCGACAGAGCCCGACAGAGCCCGACAGAGCCCGACAGGGCCCGACAGGGCCCAGTAGAGCCCGACAGAGCCCGACAGAGCCCGACAGAGCCCGACAGGGCCCGACAGAGCCCGACAGAGCCCGACAGAGCCCGACAGGGCCCGACAGGGCCCAGTAGAGCCCGACAGAGCCCGACAGAGCCCGACAGAGCCCGACAGGGCCCGACAGGACCCGACAGGGCCCGACAGAGCCCGACAGGGCTGGACAGGGCCCAGTAGAGCCCGACAGAGCCCGACAGGGCCCGACAGGGCCCGACAGGGCCCAGTAGAGCCCGACAGAGCCCGACAGAGCCCGACAGAGCCCGACAGGGCCCGACAGGGCCGAGTAGAGCCCGACAGAGCCCGACAGAGCCCAGTAGTGCCCAGTAGAGCCCGACAGAGCCCGACAGAGCCCGACAGAACCCGACAGAGCCCGACAGGGCCCGACAGAGCCCGACAGGGACCGACAGGGCCCGACAGAGCCCAGTAGAGCCCGATAGAGCCCGACAGAGCCCGACAGAGCCCGACAGGGCCCGACAGGGCCCGACAGAGCCCGACAGAGCCCAGTAGAGCCCGACAGAGCCCGACAGAGCCCGACAGAGCCCGACAGGGCCCGACAGAGCCCGACAGAGCCCAGTAGAGCCCGACAGAGCCCAACAGAGACCGACAGAGCCCGACATAGCCCGACAGGGCCCGACAGAGCCCGACAGAGCCCGACAGAGCCCGACAGAGCCCAGTAGAGCCCAGTTGAGCCCGACAGAGCCCGACAGAGCCCGACAGGGCTCGACAGGGCCCGACAGGGCCCAGTAGAGCCCGACAGAGCCCGACAGAGCCCGACAGAGCCCGACAGGTCCCGACAGGGCCCGACAGAGCCCGACAGAGCCCGACAGGGCCCAGTAGAGCCCGACAGAGCCCGACAGAGCCCGACAGAGCCCGACAGCGCCCAGTAGAGCCCGACAGAGCCCGACAGAGCCCGACAGAGCCCAACAGGGCCCGACAGGGCCCGACAGAGCCCGACAGGGCCCGACAGAGCCCGACAGAGCCCGACAGAACCCGACAGGGCCCGACAGGGCCCAGTAGAGCCCGACAGAGCCCGACAGAGCCCGACAGAGCCCGACAGGGCCCGACAGGGCCCGACAGAGCCCGACAGGGCCCGGCAGAGCCCGGCAGAGCCCGGCAGAGCCCGACAGGGCCCAGTAGAGCCCGACAGAGCCCGACAGAGCCCGACAGAGCCCGACAGGGCCCAGTAGAGCCCAGTAGAGCCCGACAGAGCCCGGTAGAGCCCGACAGAGCCCGACAGAGCCCGACAGAGCCCGACAGGGCCCGACAGGGCCCGACAGAGCCCGACAGGGCCCGACAGAGCCCGACAGAGCCCGACAGGGCCCGACAGGGCCCGACAGAGCCCGACAGAACCCGACAGAGCCCAGTAGAGCCCGACAGAGCCCGACAGAGCCCGACAGAGCCTGACAGGGCCCGACAGAGCCCGACAGAGCCCAGTAGAGCCCGACAGAGCCCAACAGAGCCCGACAGAGCCCGACAGAGCCCGACAGGGCCCGACAGAGCCCGACAGAGCCCGACAGAGCCCAGTAGAGCCCAATTGAGCCCGACAGAGCCCGACAGAGCCCGACAGGGCCCGACAGGGCCCGACAGGGCCCAGTAGAGCCCGACAGAGCCCGACAGAGCCCGACAGAGCCCGACAGGGCCCGACAGGGCCCAGTAGAGCCCGACAGAGCCCGACAGAGCCCGACAGAGCCCGACAGGGCCCGACAGGGCCCGACAGAGCCCGACAGAACCCGACAGGGCCCAGTAGAGCCCGACAGAGCCCGACAGAGCCCGACAGAGCCCGACAGCGCCCAGTATAGCCCGACAGAGCCCGACAGAGCCCAACAGGGCCCGACAGGGCCCGACAGGGCCCGACAGAGCCCGACAGAGCCCGACAGGGCCCGACAGGGCCCAGTAGAGCCCGACAGAGCCCGACAGAGCCCGACAGAGCCCGACAGGGCCCGACAGGGCCCGACAGGGCCCAGTAGAGCCCGACAGAGCGCAACAGAGCCCGACAGAGCCCGACAGGGCCCGATAGGGCCCAGTAGAGCCCGACAGAGCCCGACAGAGCCCGACAGAGCCCGACAGGGCCCGACAGAGCCCGACAGGGCCCAGTAGAGCCCGACAGAGCCCGACAGAGCCCGACAGAGCCCGACAGAGCCCAGTAGAGCCCGACAGGGCCCGACAGGGCCCGACAGAGCCCAGTAGAGCCCAGAAGAGCCCGACAGAGCCCGACAGAGCCCGACAGGGCCCGAAAGTGCCCGACAGAGCCCGACAGAGCCCGAAAGAGCCCGACAGAGCCCGACAGAGACCAGTAGAGCCCGACAGAGCACGACAGAGCCCGACAGAGCCCGACAGAGCCCGACAGGGCCCGACAGAGCCCGACAGAGCCCAGTAGAGCCCGACAGAGCCCGACAGAGCCCGACAGAGCCCGACAGGGCCCAGTAGAGCCCAGTAGAGCCCGACAGAGCCCGGTAGAGCCCGACAGAGCCCGACAGAGCCCGACAGAGCCCGACAGGGCCCGACAGGGCCCGACAGAGCCCGACAGGGCCCGACAGAGCCCAGTAGAGCCCGACAGAGCCCGACAGAGCCCGACAGAGCCTGACAGGGCCCGACAGAGCCCGACAGAGCCCAGTAGAGCCCGACAGAGCCCAACAGAGCCCGACAGAGCCCGACAGAGCCCGACAGGGCCCGACAGGGCCCGACAGAGCCCGACAGGGCCCGACAGAGCCCAGTAGAGCCCAGTTGAGCCCGACAGAGCCCGACAGAGCCCGACAGGGCCCGACAGGGCCCGACAGGGCCCAGTAGAGCCCGACAGAGCCCGACAGAGCCCGACAGGGCCCGACAGGGCCCAGTAGAGCCCGACAGAGCCCGACAGAGCCCGACAGAGCCCAACAGGGCCCGACAGGGCCCGACAGAGCCCGACAGAACCCGACAGGGCCCAGTAGAGCCCGACAGAGCCCGACAGAGCCCGACAGAGCCCGACAGCGCCCAGTAGAGCCCGACAGAGCCCGACAGAGCCCGACAGGGCCCGAAAGTGCCCGACAGAGCCCAACAGAGCCCGAAAGAGCCCGACAGAGCCCGACAGAGCCCAGTAGAGCCCGACAGAGCACGACAGAGCCCGACAGAGCCCGACAGAGCCCGACAGGGCCCGACAGAGCCCGACAGAGCCCAGTAGAGCCCGACAGAGCCCGACAGAGCCCGACAGAGCCCGACAGGGCCCAGTAGAGCCCAGTAGAGCCCGACAGAGCCCAGTAGAGCCCGACAGAGCCCGACAGAGCCCGACAGAGCCCGACAGGGCCCGACAGGGCCCGACAGAGCCCGACAGAGCCCGACAGAGCCCAGTAGAGCCCGACAGAGCCCGACAGCGCCCAGTAGAGCCCGACAGAGCCCGACAGAGCCCGACAGAGCCCAGTAGAGCCCGACAGAGCCCAACAGAGCCCGACAGAGCCCGACAGAGCCCGACAGGGCCCGACAGAGCCCGACAGAGCCCGACAGGGCCCGACAGAGCCCAGTAGAGCCCAGTTGAGCCCGACAGAGCCCGACAGAGCCCGACATGGCTCGACAGGGCCCGACAGGGCCCAGTAGAGCCCGACAGAGCCCGACAGAGCCCAACAGAGCCCGACAGAGCCCAGTAGAGCCCGACAGAGCCCGACAGAGCCCGACAGAGCCCGACAGAGCTCAGTAGAGCCCGACAGGGCCCGACAGGGCCCAGTAGAGCCCGACAGGGCCCGACAGGGCCCGACAGAGCCCAGTAGAGCCCAGTAGAGCCCGACAGAGCCCGACAGAGCCCGACAGAGCCCGACAGGGCCCGACAGGGCCCGACAGGGCCCGACAGAGCCCGACAGGGCCCGACAGAGCCCGACAGAGCCCGACAGAGCCCAGTAGAGCCCGACAGAGCCCGACAGAGCCCGACAGGCCCCGACAGGGCCCGACAGGGCCCGACAGAGCCCGACAGAACCCGACAGAGCCCAGTAGAGCCCAGTAGAGCCCGACAGAGCCCGACAGAGCCCGACAGGGCCCGAAAGTGCCCGACAGAGCCCAACAGAGCCCGACAGAGCCCAGTAGAGCCCGACAGAGCACGACAGAGCCCGACAGAGCCCGACAGAGCCCGACAGGGCCCGACAGAGCCCGACAGAGCCCGACAGAGCCCGACAGGGCCCAGTAGAGCCCAGTAGAGCCCGACAGAGCCCAGTAGAGCCCGACAGAGCCCGACAGAGCCCGACAGAGCCCGACAGGGCCCGACAGGGCCCGACAGAGCCCGACAGAGCCCGACAGAGCCCAGTAGAGCCCGACAGAGCCCGACAGAGCCCGACAGAGCCTGACAGGGCCCGACAGAGCCCGACAGAGCCCAGTAGAGCCCGACAGAGCCCAACAGAGCCCGACAGAGCCCGACATAGCCCGACAGGGCCCGACAGAGCCCGACAGAGCCCGACAGGGCCCGACAGAGCCCAGTAGAGCCCAGTTGAGCCCGACAGAGCCCGACAGGGCCCGACAGGGCCCAGTAGAGCCCGACAGAGCCCGACAGAGCCCGACAGGGCCCAGTAGAGCCCGACAGAGCCCGACAGAGCCCGACAGGGCCCGACAGGGCCCGACAGAGCCCGACAGAACCCGACAGGGCCCAGTAGAGCCCGACAGAGCCCGACAGAGCCCGACAGAGCCCGACAGCGCCCAGTAGAGCCCGACAGAGCCCGACAGAGCCCGACAGGGCCCGACAGGGCCCGACAGGGCCCGACAGAGCCCGACAGAGCCCGACAGGGCCCGACAGAGCCCAGTAGAGCCCGACAGAGCCCGACAGAGCCCGACAGGGCCCGACAGGGCCCGACAGAGCCCGACAGAGCCCGACAGGCCCGACAGAGCCCGACAGAGCCCAGTAGAGCCCGACAGAGGCGACAGAGCCCGACAGAACCCGACAGAGCCCGACAGAGCCCAGTAGAGCCCGACAGAGCCCGACAGAGCCCGACAGAGCCCGACAGGGCCCGACAGGGCCCAGTAGAGCCCGACAGAGCCCGACAGAGCCCGACAGAGCCCGACAGGGCCCGACAGGGCCCAGTAGAGCCCGACAGAGCCCGACAGAGCTCGACAGAGCCCGACAGAACCCCCCAGAGCCCGACAGAGCCCGACAGAGCCCGACAGGGCCCAGTAGAGCCCGACAGAGCCCGACAGAGCCCGACAGAGCCCGACAGGGCCCGACAGGGCCCAGTAGAGCCCGACAGAGCCCGACAGAGCCCGACAGAGCCCGACAGGGCCCGACAGAGCCCGACAGAGCCCGACAGGGCCCGACAGGGCCCAGTAGAGCCCGACAGAGCCCGACAGAGCCCGACAGGGCCCGACAGGGCCCGACAGGGCCCAGTAGAGCCCGACAGAGCCCGACAGAGCCCGACAGGGCCCGACAGGGCCCAGTAGAGCCCGACAGAGCCCGACAGGGCCCGACAGGGCCCGACAGGGCCCAGTAGAGCCCGACAGAGCCCGACAGAGCCCGACAGAGCCCGACAGGGCCCGACAGGGCCCAGTAGAGCCCGACAGAGCCCGACAGAGCCCGACAGAGCCCGACAGCGCCCAGTAGAGCCCGACAGAGCCCGACAGAGCCCGACAGGGCCCGACAGGGCCCGACAGGGCCCAGTAGAGCCCGACAGAGCCCGACAGAGCCCGACAGAGCCCGACAGGGCCCGACAGGGCCCGACAGGGCCCGACAGGGCCCAGTAGAGCCCGACAGAGCCCAACAGAGCCCGACAGAGCCCGACAGGGCCCGATAGGGCCCAGTAGAGCCCGACAGAGCCCGACAGAGCCCGACAGAGCCCGACAGGGCCCGACAGGGCCCGACAGAGCCCGACAGGACCCAGTAGAGCCCGACAGAGCCCGACAGAGCCCGACAGGGCCCGACAGAGCCCGACAGAGCCCGACAGAGCCCGACAGATCCCGACAGGGCCCGACAGAGCCCGACAGAGCCCGACAGGGCCCGACAGGGCCCGACAGAGCCCGACAGGGCCCGACAGAGCCCGACAGAGCCCGACAGAGCCCGACAGAGCCCAGTAGAGCCAGACAGGGCCCGACAGGGCCCGACAGAGCCCAGTAGAGCCCAGTAGAGCCCGACAGAGCCCGACAGAGCCCGACAGGGCCCGAAAGTGCCCGACAGAGCCCGACAGAGCCCGAAAGAGCCCGACAGAGCCCGACAGAGCCCAGTAGAGCCCGACAGAGCACGACAGAGCCCGACAGAGCCCGACAGAGCCCGACAGGGCCCGACAGGGCCCGACAGAGCCCGACAGAGCCCAGTAGAGCCCGACAGAGCCCGACAGAGCCCGACAGAGCCCGACAGGGCCCAGTAGAGCCCAGTAGAGCCCGACAGAGCCCGGTAGAGCCCGACAGAGCCCGACAGAGCCCGACAGAGCCCGACAGGGCCCGACAGGGCCCGACAGAGCCCGACAGAGCCCGACAGAGCCCAGTAGAGCCCGACAGAGCCCGACAGAGCCCGACAGAGCCTGACAGGGCCCGACAGAGCCCGACAGAGCCCAGTAGAGCCCGACAGAGCCCAACAGAGCCCGACAGAGCCCAACAGAGCCCGACAGGGCCCGACAGGGCCCGACAGAGCCCGACAGAGCCCAGTAGAGCCCAGTTGAGCCCGACAGAGCCCGACAGATCCCGACAGGGCCCGACAGGGCCCAGTAGAGCCCGACAGAGCCCGACAGAGCCCGACAGAGCCCGACAGGGCCCGACAGGGCCCAGTAGAGCCCGACAGAGCCCGACAGAGCCCGACAGAGCACGACAGGGCCCGACAGGGCCCGACAGAGCCCGACAGAACCCGACAGGGCCCAGTAGAGCCCGACAGAGCCCGACAGAGCCCGACAGAGCCCGACAGCGCCCAGTAGAGCCCGACAGAGCCCGACAGAGCCCGACAGGGCCCGACAGGGCCCGACAGGGCCCGACAGAGCCCGACAGAGCCCGACAGGGCCCGACAGGGCCCAGTAGAGCCCGACAGAGCCCGACAGAGCCCGACAGAGCCCGACAGGGCCCGACAGGGCCCGACAGGGCCCGACAGGGCCCAGTAGAGCCCGACAGAGCCCGACAGAGCCCGACAGGGCCCGACAGGGCCCGACAGAGCCCGACAGAGCCCGACAGGGCCCGACAGAGCCCGACAGAGCCCAGTAGAGCCCGACAGAGGCGACAGAGCCCGACAGAACCCGACAGAGCCCGACAGAGCCCAGTAGAGCCCGACAGAGCCCGACAGAGCCCGACAGAGCCCGACAGGGCCCGACAGGGCCCAGTAGAGCCCGACAGAGCCCGACAGAGCCCGACAGAGCCCGACAGGGCCCGACAGGGCCCAGTAGAGCCCGACAGAGCCCGACAGAGCTCGACAGAGCCCGACAGAACCCCCCAGAGCCCGACAGAGCCCGACAGAGCCCGACAGGGCCCGACAGAGCCCGACAGAGCCCGACAGGGCCCAGTAGAGCCCGACAGAGCCCGACAGAGCCCGACAGAGCCCGACAGGGCCCGACAGGGCCCAGTAGAGCCCGACAGAGCCCGACAGAGCCCGACAGGGCCCGACAGAGCCCGACAGAGCCCGACAGAGCCCGACAGGGCCCGACAGGGCCCAGTAGAGCCCGACAGAGCCCGACAGAGCCCGACAGAGCCCGACAGGGCCCGACAGGGCCCGACAGGGCCCAGTAGAGCCCGACAGAGCCCGACAGAGCCCGACAGAGCCCGACAGGGCTGGACAGGGCCCAGTAGAGCCCGACAGAGCCCGACAGGGCGCGACAGGGCCCGACAGGGCCCAGTAGAGCCCGACAGAGCCCGACAGAGCCCGACAGAGCCCGACAGGGCCCGACAGGGCCGAGTAGAGCCCGACAGAGCCCGACAGAGCCCAGTAGTGCCCAGTAGAGCCCGACAGAGCCCGACAGAGCCCGACAGAACCCGACAGAGCCCGACAGGGCCCGACAGAGCCCGACAGGGACCGACAGGGCCCGACAGAGCCCAGTAGAGCCCGATAGAGCCCGACAGAGCCCGACAGAGCCCGACAGGGCCCGACAGGGCCCGACAGGGCCCGACAGAGCCCAGTAGAGCCCGACAGAGCCCAACAGAGACCGACAGAGCCCGACATAGCCCGACAGGGCCCGACAGAGCCCGACAGAGCCCGACAGAGCCCGACAGAGCCCAGTAGAGCCCAGTTGAGCCCGACAGAGCCCGACAGAGCCCGACAGGGCTCGACAGGGCCCGACAGGGCCCAGTAGAGCCCGACAGAGCCCGACAGAGCCCGACAGAGCCCGACAGGGCCCGACAGGGCCCAGTAGAGCCCGACAGAGCCCGACAGAGCCCGACAGAGCCCGACAGGGCCCGACAGGGCCCGACAGAGCCCGACAGAGCCCGACAGGGCCCAGTAGAGCCCGACAGAGCCCGACAGAGCCCGACAGAGCCCGACAGAGCCCGACAGCGCCCAGTAGAGCCCGACAGAGCCCGACAGAGCCCGACAGAGCCCAACAGGGCCCGACAGGGCCCGACAGAGCCCGACAGGGCCCGACAGAGCCCGACAGAGCCCGAAAAAACCCGACAGGGCCCGACAGGGCCCAGTAGAGCCCGACAGAGCCCGACAGAGCCCGACAGGGCCCGACAGGGCCCGACAGAGCCCGACAGGGCCCGACAGAGCCCGGCAGAGCCCGGCAGAGCCCGACAGGGCCCAGTAGAGCCCGACAGAGCCCGACAGAGCCCGACAGAGCCCGACAGGGCCCGACAGAGCCCGACAGAGCCCGACAGAGCCCGACATATCCCGACAGAGCCCGACAGAGCCCGACAGAGCCCGACAGGGCCCGACAGAGCCCGACAGGGCCCGACAGGGCCCGACAGAGCCCGACAGGGCCCGACATGGCCCGACATGGCCCGACAGAGCCCGACAGAGCCCGACAGAGCCCGACAGGGCCCGACAGAACCCGACAGAGCCCAGTAGAGCCCGACAGAGCCCGACAGAGCCCGACAGAGCCCGACAGAGCCCAGTAGAGCCCGACAGAGCCCGACAGAGCCCGACATGGCTCGACAGGGCCCGACAGGGCCCAGTAGAGCCCGACAGAGCCCGACAGAGCCCAACAGAGCCCGACAGAGCCCAGTAGAGCCCGACAGAGCCCGACAGAGCCCGACAGAGCCCGACAGAGCCCGACAGAGCTCAGTAGAGCCCGACAGGGCCCGACAGGGCCCAGTAGAGCCCGACAGGGCCCGACAGGGCCCGACAGAGCCCAGTAGAGCCCAGTAGAGCCCGACAGAGCCCGACAGAGCCCGACAGAGCCCGACAGGGCCCGACAGGGCCCGACAGGGCCCGACAGAGCCCAACAGGGCCCGACAGAGCCCGACAGAGCCCGACAGAGCCCAGTAGAGCCCGACAGAGCCCGACAGAGCCCGACAGGCCCCGACAGGGCCCGACAGGGCCCGACAGAGCCCGACAGAACCCGACAGAGCCCAGTAGAGCCCAGTAGAGCCCGACAGAGCCCGACAGAGCCCGACAGGGCCCGAAAGTGCCCGACAGAGCCCAACAGAGCCCGACAGAGCCCAGTAGAGCCCGACAGAGCACGACAGAGCCCGACAGAGCCCGACAGAGCCCGACAGGGCCCGACAGAGCCCGACAGAGCCCGACAGAGCCCGACAGGGCCCAGTAGAGCCCAGTAGAGCCCGACAGAGCCCAGTAGAGCCCGACAGAGCCCGACAGAGCCCGACAGAGCCCGACAGGGCCCGACAGGGCCCGACAGAGCCCGACAGAGCCCGACAGAGCCCAGTAGAGCCCGACAGAGCCCGACAGAGCCCGACAGAGCCTGACAGGGCCCGACAGAGCCCGACAGAGCCCAGTAGAGCCCGACAGAGCCCAACAGAGCCCGACAGAGCCCGACATAGCCCGACAGGGCCCGACAGAGCCCGACAGAGCCCGACAGGGCCCGACAGAGCCCAGTAGAGCCCAGTTGAGCCCGACAGAGCCCGACAGGGCCCGACAGGGCCCAGTAGAGCCCGACAGAGCCCGACAGAGCCCGACAGGGCCCAGTAGAGCCCGACAGAGCCCGACAGAGCCCGACAGAGCCCGACAGGGCCCGACAGGGCCCGACAGAGCCCGACAGAACCCGACAGGGCCCAGTAGAGCCCGACAGAGCCCGACAGAGCCCGACAGAGCCCGACAGCGCCCAGTAGAGCCCGACAGAGCCCGACAGAGCCCGACAGGGCCCGACAGGGCCCGACAGGGCCCGACAGAGCCCGACAGAGCCCGACAGGGCCCGACAGGGCCCAGTAGAGCCCGACAGAGCCCGACAGAGCCCGACAGGGCCCGACAGGGCCCGACAGAGCCCGACAGAGCCCGACAGGCCCGACAGAGCCCGACAGAGCCCAGTAGAGCCCGACAGAGGCGACAGAGCCCGACAGAACCCGACAGAGCCCGACAGAGCCCAGTAGAGCCCGACAGAGCCCGACAGAGCCCGACAGAGCCCGACAGGGCCCGACAGGGCCCAGTAGAGCCCGACAGAGCCCGACAGAGCCCGACAGAGCCCGACAGGGCCCGACAGGGCCCAGTAGAGCCCGACAGAGCCCGACAGAGCTCGACAGAGCCCGACAGAACCCCCCAGAGCCCGACAGAGCCCGACAGAGCCCGACAGGGCCCAGTAGAGCCCGACAGAGCCCGACAGAGCCCGACAGAGCCCGACAGGGCCCGACAGGGCCCAGTAGAGCCCGACAGAGCCCGACAGAGCCCGACAGAGCCCGACAGGGCCCGACAGAGCCCGACAGAGCCCGACAGGGCCCGACAGGGCCCAGTAGAGCCCGACAGAGCCCGACAGAGCCCGACAGGGCCCGACAGGGCCCGACAGGGCCCAGTAGAGCCCGACAGAGCCCGACAGAGCCCGACAGGGCCCGACAGGGCCCAGTAGAGCCCGACAGAGCCCGACAGGGCCCGACAGGGCCCGACAGGGCCCAGTAGAGCCCGACAGAGCCCGACAGAGCCCGACAGAGCCCGACAGGGCCCGACAGGGCCGAGTAGAGCCCGACAGAGCCCGACAGAGCCCAGTACTGCCCAGTAGAGCCCGACAGAGCCCGACAGAGCCCGACAGAACCCGACAGAGCCCGACAGGGCCCGACAGAGCCCGACAGGGCCCGACAGAGCCCAGTAGAGCCCGATAGAGCCCGACAGAGCCCGACAGAGCCCGACATGGCCCGACAGGGCCCGACAGAGCCCGACAGAGCCCAGTAGAGCCCGACAGAGCCCGACAGAGCCCGACAGAGCCCGACAGGGCCCGACAGGGCCCGACAGAGCCCAGTAGAGCCCGACAGAGTCCAACAGAGACCGACAGAGCCCGACATAGCCCGACAGGGCCCGACAGAGCCCGACAGAGCCCGACAGAACCCGACAGAGCCCGACAGGGCCCGACAGAGCCCGACAGGGACCGACAGGGCCCGACAGAGCCCAGTAGAGCCCGATAGAGCCCGACAGAGCCCGACATAGCCTGACAGGGCCCGACAGGGCCCGACAGAGCCCGACAGAGCCCAGTAGAGCCCGACAGAGCCCGACAGAGCCCGACAGAGCCCGACAGGGCCCGACAGAGCCCGACAGAGCCCAGTAGAGCCCGACAGAGCCCAACGGAGACCGACAGAGCCCGACATAGCCCGACAGGGCCCGACAGAGCCCGACAGAGCCCGACAGAGCCCGACAGAGCTCAGTAGAGCCCAGTTGAGCCCGACAGAGCCCGACAGAGCCCGACAGGGCTCGACAGGGCCCGACAGGGCCCAGTAGAGCCCGACAGAGCCCGACAGAGCCCGACAGAGCCCGACAGGGCCCGACAGGGCCCAGTAGAGCCCGACAGAGCCCGACAGAGCTCGACAGGGCCCGACAGGGCCCGACAGAGCCCGACAGAGCCCGACAGGGCCCAGTAGAGCCCGACAGGGCCCGACAGAGCCCGACAGAGCCCGACAGAGCCCGACAGCGCCCAGAAGAGCCCGACAGAGCCCGACAGAGCCCGACAGAGCCCGACAGAGCCCGACAGGGCCCGACAGGGCCCGACAGAGCCCGACAGGGCCCGACAGAGCCCGACAGAGCCCGACAGAACCCGACAGGGCCCGACAGGGCCCAGTAGAGCCCGACAGAGCCCGACAGAGCCCGACAGGGCCCGACAGGGCCTGACAGATCCCGACAGAGCCCGACAGGGCCCGGCAGAGCCCGGCAGAGCCCGACAGAGCCCAGTAGAGCTCGACAGAGCCCGACAGAGCCCGACAGAACCCGACAGAGCCCGACAGAGCCCAGTAGAGCCCGAGAGAGCCCGACAGAGCCCGACAGAGCCCGACAGGGCCCAGTAGAGCCCGACAGAGCCCGACAGAGCCCGACAGAGCCCGACAGAGCCCGAAAGGGCCCGACAGGGCCCAGTAGAGCCCGACAGAGCCCGACAGAACCCCCCAGAGCCCGACAGAGCCCGACAGAGCCCGACAGAGCCCGACAGAGCCCGACAGGGCCCAGTAGAGCCCGACAGAGCCCGACAGAGCCCGACAGAGCCCGACAGGGCTCAGTAGAGCCCAGTAGAGCCCGACAGAGCCCGACAGAGCCCGACAGAGCCCGACAGAGCCCGACAGGGCCCGACAGGGCCCAGTAGAGCCCGACAGAGCCCGACAGAGCCCGACAGAGCCCGACAGGGCCCGACAGGGCCCGACAGAGCCCGACAGGGCCCAGTAGAGCCCGACAGAGCCCGACAGAGCCCGACAGAGCCCGACAGAGCCCGACAGCGCCCAGTAGAGCCCGACAGAGCCCGACAGAGCCCGACAGAGCCCGACAGGGCCCGACAGGGCCCGACAGAGCCCGACAGGGCCCGACAGAGCCCGACAGAGCCCGACAGAGCCCGACAGGGCCCGACAGAGCCCGACAGAGCCCGACAGAGCCCGACAGAGCCCGACAGAACCCGACAGAGCCCGACAGAGCCCGACAGGGCCCGACAGAGCCCAGTAGAGCCCGACAGGGCCCGACAGGGCCCGACAGAGCCCAGTAGAGCCCAGTAGAGCCCGACAGAGCCCGACAGAGCCCGACAGGGCCCGAAAGTGCCCGACAGAGCCCGACAGAGCCCGAAAGAGTCCGACAAAGCCCGACAGAGCCCAGTAGAGCCCGACAGAGCACGACAGAGCCCGACAGAGCCCGACAGAGCCCGACAGGGCCCGACAGAGCCCGACAGAGCCCAGTAGAGCCCGACAGAGCCCGACAGAGCCCGACAGGGCCCAGTAGAGCCCAGTAGAGCCCGACAGAGCCCAGTAGAGCCCGACAGAGCCCGACAGAGCCCGACAGAGCCCGACAGAGCCCGACAGGGCCCGACAGGGCCCGACAGAGCCCAGTAGAGCCCGACAGAGCCCGACAGAGCCCGACAGAGCCCGACAGAGCCTGACAGGGCCCGACAGAGACCGACAGAGCCCAGTAGAGCCCGACAGAGCCCAACAGAGCCCGACAGAGCCCGACAGAGCCCGACAGGGCCCGACAGAGCCCAGTAGAGCCCAGTTGAGCCCGACAGAGCCCGACAGAGCCCGACAGGGCCCGACAGGGCCCGACAGGGCCCAGTAGAGCCCGACCTAGCCCGACAGAGCCCGACAGAGCCCGACAGGGCCCGACAGGGCCCAGTAGAGCCCGACAGAGCCCGACAGAGCCCGACAGAGCCCGACAGGGCCCGACAGGGCCCGACAGGGCCCAGTAGAGCCCGACAGAGCCCGACAGAGCCCGACAGAGCCCGACAGCGCCCAGTAGAGCCCGACAGAGCCCGACAGAGCCCGACAGGGCCCGACAGGGCCCGACAGGGCCCAGTAGAGCCCGACAGAGCCCGACAGAGCCCGACAGAGCCCGACAGGGCCCGACAGAGCCCGACAGGGCCCGACAGGGCCCAGTAGAGCCCGACAGAGCCCGACAGAGCCCGACAGAGCCCGACAGGGCCCGATAGGGCCCAGTAGAGCCCGACAGAGCCCGACAGAGCCCGACAGAGCCCGACAGGGCCCGACAGGGCCCGACAGAGCCCGACAGGGCCCAGTAGAGCCCGACAGAGCCCGACAGAGCCCGACAGGGCCCGACAGAGCCCGACAGAGCCCGACAGAGCCCGACAGAGCCCGACAGAGCCCGACAGATCCCGACAGGGCCCGACAGAGCCCGACAGAGCCCGACAGGGCCCGACAGGGCCCGACAGAGCCCGACAGGGCCCGACAGAGCCCGACAGAGCCCGACAGAGCCCAGTAGAGCCAGACAGGGCCCGACAGGGCCCGACAGAGCCCAGTAGAGCCCAGTAGAGCCCGACAGAGCCCGACAGAGCCCGACAGGGCCCGAAAGTGCCCGACAGAGCCCGACAGAGCCCGAAAGAGCCCGACAGAGCCCGACAGAGCCCAGTAGAGCCCGACAGAGCACGACAGAGCCCGACAGAGCCCGACAGAGCCCGACAGGGCCCGACAGGGCCCGACAGAGCCCAGTAGAGCCCGACAGAGCCCGACAGAGCCCGACAGAGCCCGACAGGGCCCAGTAGAACCCAGTAGAGCCCGACAGAGCCCGGTAGAGCCCGACAGAGCCCGACAGAGACCGACAGAGCCCGACAGGGCCCGACAGGGCCCGACAGAGCCCGACAGAGCCCGACAGAGCCCAGTAGAGCCCGACAGAGCCCGACAGAGCCCGACAGAGCCTGACAGGGCCCGACAGAGCCCGACAGAGCCCAGTAGAGCCCGACAGAGCCCAACAGAGCCCGACAGAGCCCGACAGAGCCCGACAGGGCCCGACAGGGCCCGACAGAGCCCGACAGGGCCCGACAGAGCCCAGTAGAGCCCAGTTGAGCCCGACAGAGCCCGACAGATCCCGACAGGGCCCGACAGGGCCCGACAGGGCCCAGTAGAGCCCGACAGAGCCCGACAGAGCCCGACAGAGCCCGACAGGGCCCGACAGGGCCCAGTAGAGCCCGACAGAGCCCGACAGAGCCCGACAGAGCACGACAGGGCCCGACAGGGCCCGACAGAGCCCGACAGAACCCGACAGGGCCCAGTAGAGCCCGACAGAGCCCGACAGAGCCCGACAGAGCCCGACAGCGCCCAGTAGAGCCCGACAGAGCCCGACAGAGCCCGACAGGGCCCGACAGGGCCCGACAGGGCCCGACAGAGCCCGACAGAGCCCGACAGGGCCCGACAGGGCCCAGTAGAGCCCGACAGAGCCCGACAGAGCCCGACAGAGCCCGACAGGGCCCGACAGGGCCCGACAGGGCCCGACAGAGCCCGACAGGGCCCGACAGGGCCCAGTAGAGCCCGACAGAGCCCGACAGAGCCCGACAGGGCCCGACAGGGCCCGACAGAGCCCGACAGAGCCCGACAGGGCCCGACAGAGCCCGACAGAGCCCAGTAGAGCCCGACAGAGGCGACAGAGCCCGACAGAACCCGACAGAGCCCGACAGAGCCCAGTAGAGCCCGACAGAGCCCGACAGAGCCCGACAGGGCCCGACAGGGCCCAGTAGAGCCCGACAGAGCCCGACAGAGCCCGACAGAGCCCGACAGGGCCCGACAGGGCCCAGTAGAGCCCGACAGAGCCCGACAGAGCTCGACAGAGCCCGACAGAACACCCCAGAGCCCGACAGAGCCCGACAGAGCCCGACAGGGCCCGACAGAGCCCGACAGAGCCCGACAGGGCCCAGTAGAGCCCGACAGAGCCCGACAGAGCCCGACAGAGCCCGACAGGGCCCGACAGGGCCCAGTAGAGCCCGACAGAGCCCGACAGAGCCCGACAGAGCCCGACAGGGCCCCACAGGGCCCGACAGAGACCGACAGGGCCCGACAGAGCCCGACAGGGCCCGACAGGGCCCAGTAGAGCCCGACAGAGCCCGACAGAGCCCGACAGAGCCCGACAGGGCCCGACAGGGCCCGACAGGGCCCAGTAGAGCCCGACAGAGCCCGACAGAGCCCGACAGAGCCCGACAGGGCTGGACAGGGCCCAGTAGAGCCCGACAGAGCCCGACAGGGCGCGACAGGGCCCGACAGGGCCCAGTAGAGCCCGACAGAGCCCGACAGAGCCCGACAGAGCCCGACAGGGCCCGACAGGGCCGAGTAGAGCCCGACAGAGCCCGACAGAGCCCAGTAGTGCCCAGTAGAGCCCGACAGAGCCCGACAGAGCCCGACAGAACCCGACAGAGCCCGACAGGGCCCGACAGAGCCCGACAGGGACCGACAGGGCCCGACAGAGCCCAGTAGAGCCCGATAGAGCCCGACAGAGCCCGACAGAGCCCGACAGGGCCCGACAGGGCCCGACAGAGCCCGACAGAGCCCAGTAGAGCCCGACAGAGCCCGACAGAGCCCGACAGAGCCCGACAGGGCCCGACAGGGCCCGACAGAGCCCAGTAGAGCCCGACAGAGCCCAACAGAGACCGACAGAGCCCGACATAGCCCGACAGGGCCCGACAGAGCCCGACAGAGCCCGACAGAGCCCGACAGAGCCCAGTAGAGCCCAGTTGAGCCCGACAGAGCCCGACAGAGCCCGACAGGGCTCGACAGGGCCCGACAGGGCCCAGTAGAGCCCGACAGAGCCCGACAGAGCCCGACAGAGCCCAACAGGGCCCGACAGGGCCCAGTAGAGCCCGACAGAGCCCGACAGAGCCCGACAGAGCCCGACAGGGCCCGACAGGGCCCGACAGGGCCCGACAGAGCCCGACAGGGCCCAGTAGAGCCCGACAGAGCCCGACAGAGCCCGACAGAGCCCGACAGAGCCCGACAGCGCCCAGTAGAGCCCGACAGAGCCCGACAGAGCCCGACAGAGCCCAACAGGGCCCGACAGGGCCCGACAGAGCCCGACAGGGCCCGACAGAGCCCGACAGAGCCCGACAGAACCCGACAGGGCCCGACAGGGCCCAGTAGAGCCCGACAGAGCCCGACAGAGCCCGACAGGGCCCGACAGGGCCCGACAGAGCCCGGCAGAGCCCGGCAGAGCCCGACAGGGCCCAGTAGAGCCCGACAGAGCCCGACAGAGCCCGACAGAGCCCGACAGGGCCCGACAGAGCCCGACAGAGCCCGACAGAGCCCGACATATCCCGACAGAGCCCGACAGAGCCCGACAGATCCCGACAGGGCCCGACAGAGCCCGACAGGGCCCGACAGGGCCCGACAGAGCCCGACAGGGCCCGACATGGCCCGACATGGCCCGACAGAGCCTGACAGAGCCCGACAGAGCCCGACAGGGCCCGACAGAACCCGACAGAGCCCAGTAGAGCCCGACAGAGCCCGACAGAGCCCGACAGAGCCCGACAGAGCCCAGTAGAGCCCGACAGAGCCCGACAGAGCCCGACAGGGGTCGACAGGGCCCGACAGGGCCCAGTAGAGCCCGACAGAGCCCGACAGAGCCCAACAGAGCCCGACAGAGCCCAGTAGAGCCCGACAGAGCCCGACAGAGCCCGACAGAGCCCGACAGAGCTCAGTAGAGCCCGACAGGGCCCGACAGGGCCCAGTAGAGCCCGACAGGGCCCGACAGGGCCCGACAGAGCCCAGTAGAGCCCAGTAGAGCCCGACAGAGCCCGACAGAGCCCGACAGAGCCCGACAGGGCCCGACAGGGCCCGACAGGGCCCGACAGAGCCCGACAGGGCCCGACAGGGCCCGACAGAGCCCGACAGAGCCCAGTAGAGCCCGACAGAGCCCGACAGAGCCCGACAGGCCCCGACAGGGCCCGACAGGGCCCGACAGAGCCCGACAGAACCCGACAGAGCCCAGTAGAGCCCAGTAGAGCCCGACAGAGCCCGACAGAGCCCGACAGGGCCCGAAAGTGCCCGACAGAGCCCAACAGAGCCCGACAGAGCCCAGTAGAGCCCGACAGAGCACGACAGAGCCCGACAGAGCCCGACAGAGCCCGACAGGGCCCAACAGGGCCCGACAGAGCCCAGTAGAGCCCGACAGAGCCCGACAGAGCCCGACAGAGCCCGACAGAGCCCGACAGGGCCCAGTAGAGCCCAGTAGAGCCCGACAGAGCCCAGTAGAGCCCGACAGAGCCCGACAGAGCCCGACAGAGCCCGACAGGGCCCGACAGGGCCCGACAGAGCCCGACAGAGCCCGACAGAGCCCAGTAGAGCCCGACAGAGCCCGACAGAGCCCGACAGAGCCTGACAGGGCCCGACAGAGCCCGACAGAGCCCAGTAGAGCCCGACAGAGCCCAACAGAGCCCGACAGAGCCCGACATAGCCCGACAGGGCCCGACAGAGCCCGACAGAGCCCGACAGGGCCCGACAGAGCCCAGTAGAGCCCAGTTGAGCCCGACAGAGCCCGACAGGGCCCGACAGGGCCCAGTAGAGCCCGACAGAGCCCGACAGAGCCCGACAGAACCCGACAGGGCCCGACAGGGCCCAGTAGAGCCCGACAGAGCCCGACAGAGCCCGACAGAGCCCGACAGGGCCCGACAGGGCCCGACAGAGCCCGACAGAACCCGACAGGGCCCAGTAGAGCCCGACAGAGCCCGACAGAGCCCGACAGAGCCCGACAGCGCCCAGTAGAGCCCGACAGAGCCCGACAGAGCCCGACAGGGCCCGACAGGGCCCGACAGGGCCCGACAGGGCCCGACAGAGCCCGACAGGGCCCGACAGGGCCCAGTAGAGCCCGACAGAGCCCGACAGGGCCCGACAGGGCCCGACAGAGCCCGACAGAGCCCGACAGGGCCCGACAGAGCCCGACAGAGCCCAGTAGAGCCCGACAGAGGCGACAGAGCCCGACAGAACCCGACAGAGCCCGACAGAGCCCAGTAGAGCCCGACAGAGCCCGACAGAGCCACACAGAGCCCGACAGGGCCCGACAGGGCCCAGTAGAGCCCGACAGAGCCCGACAGAGCCCGACAGAGCCCGACAGGGCCCGACAGGGCCCAGTAGAGCCCGACAGAGCCCGACAGAGCTCGACAGAGCCCGACAGAACCCCCCAGAGCCCGACAGAGCCCGACAGAGCCCGACAGGGCCCAGTAGAGCCCGACAGAGCCCGACAGAGCCCGACAGAGCCCGACAGGGCCCGACAGGTCCCAGTAGAGCCCGACAGAGCCCGACAGAGCCCGACAGAGCCCGACAGGGCCCGACAGAGCCCGACAGAGCCCGACAGGGCCCGACAGGGCCCAGTAGAGCCCGACAGAGCCCGACAGAGCCCGACAGAGCCCGAGAGGGCCCGACAGGGCCCAGTAGAGCCCGACAGAGCCCGACAGAGCCCGACAGGGCCCGACAGGGCCCAGTAGAGCCCGACAGAGCCCGACAGGGCCCGACAGGGCCCGACAGGGCCCAGTAGAGCCCGACAGAGCCCGACAGAGCCCGACAGAGCCCGACAGGGCCCGACAGGGCCGAGTAGAGCCCGACAGAGCCCGACAGAGCCCAGTACTGCCCAGTAGAACCCGACAGAGCCCGACAGAGCCCGACAGAACCCGACAGAGCCCGACAGGGCCCGACAGAGCCCGACAGGGCCCGACAGAGCCCAGTAGAGCCCGATAGAGCCCGACAGAGCCCGACAGAGCCCGACAGGGCCCGACAGGGCCCGACAGAGCCCGACAGAGCCCAGTAGAGCCCGACAGAGCCCGACAGAGCCCGACAGAGCCCGACAGGGCCCGACAGACCCAGTAGAGCCCGACAGAGTCCAACAGAGACCGACAGAGCCCGACATAGCCCGACAGGGCCCGACAGAGCCCGACAGAGCCCGACAGAGTTCAGTAGAGCCCAGTTGAGCCCGACAGAGCCTGACAGAGCCCGACAGGGCTCGACAGGGCCCGACAGGGCCCAGTAGAGCCCGACAGAGCCCGACAGAGCCCGACAGAGCCCGACAGGGCCCGACAGGGCCCAGTAGAGCCCGACAGAGCCCGACAGAGCTCGACAGGGCCCGACAGGGCCCGACAGAGCCCGACAGAGCCCGACAGGGCCCAGTAGAGCCCGACAGAGCCCGACAGAGCCCAACAGAGCCCGACAGCACCCAGAAGAGCCCGACAGAGCCCGACAGAGCCCGACAGAGCCCGACAGGGCCCGACAGGGCCCGACAGAGCCCGACAGGGCCCGACAGAGCCCGACAGAGCCCGACAGAACCCGACAGGGCCCGACAGGGCCCAGTAGAGCCCGACAGAGCCCGACAGAGCCCGACAGGGCCCGACAGGGCCCGACAGGGCCCGACAGGGCCCGGCAGAGCCCGGCAGAGCCCGGCAGAGCCCAGTAGAGCCCGACAGAGCCCGACAGAGCCCGACAGAACCCGACAGAGCCCGACAGAGCCCAGTAGAGCCCGACAGAGCCCGACAGAGCCCGACAGAGCCCGACAGGGCCCAGTAGAGCCCGACAGAGCCCGACAGAGCCCGACAGAGCCCGACAGAGCCCGAAAGGGCCCGACAGGGCCCAGTAGAGCCCGACAGAGCCCGACAGAACCCCCCAGAGCCCGACAGAGCCCGACAGAGCCCGACAGAGCCCGACAGAGCCCAGTAGAGCCCGACAGAGCCCGACAGAGCCCGACAGAGCCTGACAGGGCCCAGTAGAGCCCGACAGAGCCCGACAGAGCCCGACAGAGCCCGACAGGGCCCGACAGGGCCCAGTAGAGCCCGACAGAGCCCGACAGAGCCCGACAGAGCCCGACAGAGCCCCCCAGAGCCCGACAGAGCCCGACAGAGCCCGACAGGGCCCGACAGGGCCCGACAGAGCCCGACAGAGCCCGACAGGGCCCAGTAGAGCCCGACAGAGCCCGACAGAGCCCGACAGAGCCCGACAGGGCCCGACAGGGCCCAGTAGAGCCCGACAGAGCCCGACAGAGCCCGACAGAGCCCGACAGGGCCCGACAGAGCCCGACAGAGCCCAGTAGAGCCGGACAGAGCCCAACAGAGCCCGACAGAGCCCGACAGGGCCCGACAGGGCCCGACAGAGCCCGACAGAGCCCGACAGAGCCCGACAGAGCTCAGTAGAGCCCAGTTGAGCCCGACAGAGCCCGACAGAGCCCGACAGGGCTCGACAGGGCCCGACAGGGCCCAGTAGAGCCCGACAGAGCCCGACAGAGCCCGACAGAGCCCGACAGGGCCCGACAGGGCCCAGTAGAGCCCGACAGAGCCCGACAGAGCTCGACAGGGCCCGACAGGGCCCGACAGAGCCCGACAGAGCCCGACAGGGCCCAGTAGAGCCCGACAGAGCCCGACAGAGCCCGACAGAGCCCGACAGAGCCCGACAGCGCCCAGAAGAGCCCGACAGAGCCCGACAGGGCCCGACAGGGCCCAGTAGAGCCCGACAGAACCCGACAGAGCCCGACAGAGCTCGACAGAGCCCGACAGGGCCCGACAGGGCCCAGTAGAGCCCGACAGAGCCCGACAGAGCCCGACAGAGCCCGACAGGGCTCGACAGGGCCCGACAGAGCCCGACAGAGCCCGACAGGGCCCAGTAGAGCCCGACAGAGCCCGACAGAGCCCGACAGAGCCCGACAGAGCCCGACAGCGCCCAGTAGAGCCCGACAGAGCCCGACAGAGCCCGACAGAGCCCGACAGGGCCCGACAGGGCCCGACAGAGCCCGACAGGGCCCGACAGAGCCCGACAGTACCCGACAGAGCCCGACAGAGCCCGACAGAGCCCGACAGAGCCCGACAGGGCCCGACAGAGCCCGACAGAGCCCGACAGAGCCCGACAGAGCCCGACAGAGCCCGACAGAACCCGACAGAGCCCGACAGGGCCCGACAGAGCCCGACAGAGCCCAGTAGAGCCCGACAGGGCCCGACAGGGCCCGACAGAGCCCAGTAGAGCCCAGTAGAGCCCGACAGAGCCCGACAGAGCCCGACAGGGCCCGAAAGTGCCCGACAGAGCCCGACAGAGCCCGAAAGAGTCCGACAAAGCCCGACAGAGCCCAGTAGAGCCCGACAGAGCACGACAGAGCCCGACAGAGCCCGACAGAGCCCGACAGGGCCCGACAGAGCCCGACAGAGCCCAGTAGAGCCCGACAGAGCCCGACAGGGCCCGAAAGTGCCCGACAGAGCCCGACAGAGCCCGAAAGAGTCCGACAAAGCCCGACAGAGCCCAGTAGAGCCCGACAGAGCACGACAGAGCCCGACAGAGCCCGACAGAGCCCGACAGAGCCCGACAGAGCCCAGTAGAGCCCGACAGAGCCCGACAGAGCCCGACAGAGCCCGACAGGGCCCGACAGGGCCCGACAGAGCCCGACAGAGCCCAGTAGAGCCCGACAGAGCCCGACAGAGCCCGACAGAGCCTGACAGGGCCCGACAGAGCCCGACAGAGCCCAGTAGAGCCCGACAGAGCCCAACAGAGCCCGACAGAGCCCGACAGAGCCCGACAGGGCCCGACAGAGCCCGACAGAGCCCGACAGGGCCCGACAGGGCCCGACAGGGCCCAGTAGAGCCCAGTTGAGCCCGACAGAGCCCGACAGAGCCCGACAGGGCCCGACAGGGCCCGACAGGGCCCAGTAGAGCCCGACAGAGCCCGACAGAGCCCGACAGAGCCCGACAGGGCCCGACAGGGCCCAGTAGAGCCCGACAGAGCCCGACAGAGCCCGACAGAGCCCGACAGGGCCCGACAGGGCCCGACAGGGCCCGACAGAGCCCGACAGGGCCCAGTAGAGCCCGACAGAGCCCGACAGAGCCCGACAGAGCCCGACAGCGCCCAGTAGAGCCCGACAGAGCCCGACAGAGCCCGACAGGGCCCGACAGGGCCCGACAGGGCCCAGTAGAGCCCGACAGAGCCCGACAGAGCCCGACAGGGCCCGACAGGGCCCGACAGGGCCCGACAGAGCCCGACAGGGCCCGACAGGGCCCAGTAGAGCCCGACAGAGCCCGACAGAGCCCGACAGAGCCCGACAGGGCCCGATAGGGCCCAGTAGAGCCCGACAGAGCCCGACAGAGCCCGACAGAGCCCAACAGGGCCCGACAGGGCCCGACAGAGCCCGACAGGGCCCAGTAGAGCCCGACAGAGCCCGACAGGGCCCGACAGAGCCCGACAGAGCCCGACAGAGCCCGACATAGCCCGACAGAGCCCGACAGAGCCCAACAGATCCCGACAGGGCCCGACAGAGCCCGACAGGGCCCGACAGGGCCCGACAGAGCCCGACAGGGCCCGACAGAGCCCGACAGGGCCCGACAGAGCCCGACAGAGCCCGACAGAGCCCGACAGAACCCGACAGAGCCCGACAGAGCCCGACAGAGCCCGACAGAGCCCGACAGGGCCCGAAAGTGCCCGACAGAGCCCGACAGAGCCCGAAAGAGTCCGACAAAGCCCGACAGAGCCCAGTAGAGCCCGACAGAGCACGACAGAGCCCGACAGAGCCCGACAGAGCCCGACAGAGCCCGACAGAGCCCAGTAGAGCCCGACAGAGCCCGACAGAGCCCGACAGAGCCCGACAGGGCCCGACAGGGCCCGACAGAGCCCGACAGAGCCCAGTAGAGCCCGACAGAGCCCGACAGAGCCCGACAGAGCCTGACAGGGCCCGACAGAGCCCGACAGAGCCCAGTAGAGCCCGACAGAGCCCAACAGAGCCCGACAGAGCCCGACAGAGCCCGACAGGGCCCGACAGAGCCCGACAGAGCCCGACAGGGCCCGACAGGGCCCGACAGAGCCCAGTAGAGCCCAGTTGAGCCCGACAGAGCCCGACAGAGCCCGACAGAGCCCGACAGGGCCCGACAGGGCCCGACAGGGCCCAGTAGAGCCCGACAGAGCCCGACAGAGCCCGACAGAGCCCGACAGGGCCCGACAGGGCCCAGTAGAGCCCGACAGAGCCCGACAGAGCCCGACAGAGCCCGACAGGGCCCGACAGGGCTCGACAGGGCCCGACAGAGCCCGACAGGGCCCAGTAGAGCCCGACAGAGCCCGACAGAGCCCGACAGAGCCCGACAGCGCCCAGTAGAGCCCGACAGAGCCCGACAGAGCCCGACAGGGCCCGACAGGGCCCGACAGGGCCCAGTAGAGCCCGACAGAGCCCGACAGAGCCCGACAGAGCCCGACAGGGCCCGACAGGGCCCGACAGGGCCCGACAGAGCCCGACAGGGCCCGACAGGGCCCAGTAGAGCCCGACAGAGCCCGACAGAGCCCGACAGAGCCCGACAGGGCCCGATAGGGCCCAGTAGAGCCCGACAGAGCCCGACAGAGCCCGACAGAGCCCGACAGGGCCCGACAGGGCCCGACAGAGCCCGACAGGGCCCAGTAGAGCCCGACAGAGCCCGACAGAGCCCGACAGGGCCCGACAGAGCCCGACAGAGCCCGACAGAGCCCGACATAGCCCGACAGAGCCCGACAGAGCCCGACAGATCCCGACAGGGCCCGACAGAGCCCGACAGGGCCCGACAGGGCCCGACAGAGCCCGACAGGGCCCGACAGAGCCCGACAGGGCCCGACAGAGCCCGACAGAGCCCGACAGAGCCCGACAGAACCCGACAGAGCCCGACAGAGCCCGACAGAGCCCAGTAGAGCCAGACAGGGCCCGACAGGGCCCGACAGAGCCCAGTAGAGCCCAGTAGAGCCCGACAGAGCCCGACAGAGCCCGACAGGGCCCGAAAGTGCCCGACAGAGCCCGACAGAGCCCGAAAGAGCCCGACAGAGCCCGACAGAGCCCAGTAGAGCCCGACAGAGCACGACAGAGCCCGACAGAGCCCGACAGAGCCCGACAGGGCCCGACAGAGCCCGACAGAGCCCAGTAGAGCCCGACAGAGCCCGACAGAGCCCGACAGAGCCCGACAGGGCCCAGTAGAGCCCAGTAGAGCCCGACAGAGCCCGGTAGATCCCGACAGAGCCCGACAGAGCCCGACAGAGCCCGACAGGGCCCGACAGGGCCCGACAGAGCCCGACAGAGCCCGACAGAGCCCAGTAGAGCCCGACAGAGCCCGACAGAGCCCGACAGAGCCCGACAGGGCCCGACAGGGCCCGACAGAGCCCAGTAGAGCCCGACAGAGCCCAACAGAGCCCGACAGAGCCCGACAGAGCCCGACAGGGCCCGACAGGGCCCGACAGAGCCCGACAGGGCCCGACAGAGCCCAGTAGAGCCCAGTTGAGCCCGACAGAGCCCGACAGAGCCCGACAGGGCCCGACAGGGCCCGACAGGGCCCAGTAGAGCCCGACAGAGCCCGACAGAGCCCGACAGAGCCCGACAGGGCCCGACAGGGCCCAGTAGAGCCCGACAGAGCCCGACAGAGCCCGACAGAGCACGACAGGGCCCGACAGGGCCCGACAGAGCCCGACAGAACCCGACAGGGCCCAGTAGAGCCCGACAGAGCCCGACAGAGCCCGACAGAGCCCGACAGCGCCCAGTAGAGCCCGACAGAGCCCGACAGAGCCCGACAGGGCCCGACAGGGCCCGACAGGGCCCGACAGAGCCCGACAGAGCCCGACAGGGCCCGACAGGGCCCAGTAGAGCCCGACAGAGCCCGACAGAGCCCGACAGAGCCCGACAGGGCCCGACAGGGCCCGACAGGGCCCGACAGAGCCCGACAGGGCCCGACAGGGCCCAGTAGAGCCCGACAGAGCCCGACAGAGCCCGACAGGGCCCGACAGGGCCCGACAGAGCCCGACAGAGCCCGACAGGGCCCGACAGAGCCCGACAGAGCCCAGTAGAGCCCGACAGAGGCGACAGAGCCCGACAGAACCCGACAGAGCCCGACAGAGCCCGACAGAGCCCAGTAGAGCCCGACAGAGCCCGACAGAGCCCGACAGAGCCCGACAGGGCCCGACAGGGCCCAGTAGAGCCCGACAGAGCCCGACAGAGCCCGACAGGGCCCGACAGGGCCCAGTAGAGCCCGACAGAGCCCGACAGAGCTCGACAGAGCCCGACAGAACCCCCCAGAGCCCGACAGAGCCCGACAGAGCCCGACAGGGCCCGACAGAGCCCGACAGAGCCCGACAGGGCCCAGTAGAGCCCGACAGAGCCCGACAGAGCCCGACATAGCCCGACAGGGCCCGACAGGGCCCAGTAGAGCCCGACAGAGCCCGACAGAGCCCGACAGAGCCCGACAGGGCCCGACAGAGCCCGACAGAGCCCGACAGGGCCCGACAGGGCCCAGTAGAGCCCGACAGAGCCCGACAGAGCCCGACAGAGCCCGACAGGGCCCGACAGGGCCCGACAGGGCCCAGTAGAGCCCGACAGAGCCCGACAGAGCCCGACAGAGCCCGACAGGGCTGGACAGGGCCCAGTAGAGCCCGACAGAGCCCGACAGGGCGCGACAGGGCCCGACAGGGCCCAGTAGAGCCCGACAGAGCCCGACAGAGCCCGACAGAGCCCGACAGGGCCCGACAGGGCCGAGTAGAGCCCGACAGAGCCCGACAGAGCCCAGTAGTGCCCAGTAGAGCCCGACAGAGCCCGACAGAGCCCGACAGAGCCCGACAGAACCCGACAGAGCCCGACAGGGCCCGACAGAGCCCGACAGGGACCGACAGGGCCCGACAGAGCCCAGTAGAGCCCGATAGAGCCCGACAGAGCCCGACAGAGCCCGACAGGGCCCGACAGGGCCCGACAGAGCCCGACAGAGCCTAGTAGAGCCCGACAGAGCCCGACAGAGCCCGACAGAGCCCGACAGGGCCCGACAGAGCCCGACAGAGCCCAGTAGAGCCCGACAGAGCCCAACAGAGACCGACAGAGCCCGACATAGCCCGACAGGGCCCGACAGAGCCCGACAGAGCCCGACAGAGCCCGACAGAGCCCAGTAGAGCCCAGTTGAGCCCGACAGAGCCCGACAGAGCCCGACAGGGCTCGACAGGGCCCGACAGGGCCCAGTAGAGCCCGACAGAGCCCGACAGAGCCCGACAGAGCCCGACAGGGCCCGACAGGGCCCAGTAGAGCCCGACAGAGCCCGACAGAGCCCGACAGAGCCCGACAGGGCCCGACAGGGCCCGACAGAGCCCGACAGAGCCCGACAGGGCCCAGTAGAGCCCGACAGAGCCCGACAGAGCCCGACAGAGCCCGACAGAGCCCGACAGCGCCCAGTAGAGCCCGACAGAGCCCGACAGAGCCCAACAGAGCCCAACAGGGCCCGACAGGGCCCGACAGAGCCCGACAGGGCCCGACAGAGCCCGACAGGGCCCGACAGAGCCCGACAGAGCCCGACAGAACCCGACAGGGCCCGACAGGGCCCAGTAGAGCCCGACAGAGCCCGACAGAGCCCGACAGGGCCCGACAGGGCCCGACAGGGTCCGACAGAGCCCGGCAGAGCCCGGCAGAGCCCGACAGGGCCCAGTAGAGCCCGACAGAGCCCGACAGAGCCCGACAGAGCCCGACAGGGCCCGACAGAGCCCGACAGAGCCCGACAGAGCCCGACATATCCCGACAGAGACCGACAGAGCCCGACAGATCCCGACAGGGCCCGACAGAGCCCGACAGGGCCCGACAGGGCCCGACAGAGCCCGACAGGGCCCGACATGGCCCGACAGAGCCCGACAGAGCCCGACAGAGCCCGACAGGGCCCGACAGAACCCGACAGAGCCCAGTAGAGCCCGACAGAGCCCGACAGAGCCCGACAGAGCCCAGTAGAGCCCGACAGAGCCCGACAGAGCCCGACAGGGCTCGACAGGGCCCGACAGGGCCCAGTAGAGCCCGACAGAGCCCGACAGAGCCCAACAGAGCCCGACAGAGCCCAGTAGAGCCCGACAGAGCCCGACAGAGCCCGACAGAGCCCGACAGAGCTCAGTAGAGCCCGACAGGGCCCGACAGGGCGCAGTAGAGCCCGACAGGGCCCGACAGGGCCCGACAGAGCCCAGTAGAGCCCGACAGAGCCCGACAGAGCCCGACAGAGCCCGACAGGGCCCGACAGGGCCCGACAGGGCCCGACAGAGCCCGACAGAGCCCGACAGGGCCCGACAGAGCCCGACAGAGCCCAGTAGAGCCCGACAGAGCCCGACAGAGCCCGACAGGCCCCGACAGGGCCCGACAGGGCCCGACAGAGCCCGACAGAACCCGACAGAGCCCAGTAGAGCCCGACAGAGCCCAGTAGAGCCAGACAGGGCCCGACAGGGCCCGACAGAGCCCAGTAGAGCCCAGTAGAACCCGACAGAGCCCGACAGAGCCCGACAGGGCCCGAAAGTGCCCGACAGAGCCCGACAGAGCCCGAAAGAGCCCGACAGAGCCCGACAGAGCCCAGTAGAGCCCGACAGAGCACGACAGAGCCCGACAGAGCCCGACAGAGCCCGACAGGGCCCGACAGAGCCCGACAGAGCCCGACAGAGCCCGACAGAGCCCGACAGGGCCCAGTAGAGCCCAGTAGAGCCCGACAGAGCCCGGTAGAGCCCGACAGAGCCCGACAGAGCCCGACAGAGCCCGACAGGGCCCGACAGGGCCCGACAGAGCCCGACAGAGCCCGACAGAGCCCAGTAGAGCCCGACAGAGCCCGACAGAGCCCGACAGAGCCTGACAGGGCCCGACAGAGCCCGACAGAGCCCAGTAGAGCCCGACAGAGCCCGACAGAGCCCGACAGAGCCCGACAGGGCCCGACAGAGCCCGACAGAGCCCGACAGGGCCCGACAGAGCCCAGTAGAGCCCAGTTGAGCCCGACAGAGCCCGACAGAGCCCGACAGGCCCGACAGGGCCCGACAGGGCCCAGTAGAGCCCGACAGAGCCCGACAGAGCCCGACAGAGCCCGACAGGGCCCGACAGGGCCCAGTAGAGCCCGACAGAGCCCGACAGAGCCCGACAGAGCACGACAGGGCCCGACAGGGCCCGACAGAGCCCGACAGAACCCGACAGGGCCCAGTAGAGCCCGACAGAGCCCGACAGAGCCCGACAGCGCCCAGTAGAGCCCGACAGAGCCCGACAGAGCCCGACAGGGCCCGACAGGGCCCGACAGGGCCCGACAGAGCCCGACAGAGCCCGACAGGGCCCGACAGGGCCCAGTAGAGCCCGACAGAGCCCGACAGAGCCCGACAGAGCCCGACAGGGCCCGACAGGGCCCGACAGGGCCCGACAGAGCCCGACAGAGCCCGACAGGGCCCGACAGGGCCCAGTAGAGCCCGACAGAGCCCGACAGAGCCCGACAGGGCCCGACAGGGCCCGACAGAGCCCGACAGAGCCCGACAGGGCCCGACAGAGCCCGACAGAGCCCAGTAGAGCCCGACAGAGGCGACAGAGCCCGACAGAACCCGACAGGGCCCAACAGGGCCCAGTAGAGCCCGACAGAGCCCGACAGAGCCCGACAGAGCCCGACAGGGCCCGACAGGGCCCAGTAGAGCCCGACAGAGCCCGACAGAGCTCGACAGAGCCCGACAGAACCCCCCAGAGCCCGACAGAGCCCGACAGAGCCCGACAGGGCCCGACAGAGCCCGACAGAGCCCGACAGGGCCCAGTAGAGCCCGACAGAGCCCGACAGAGCCCGACATAGCCCGACAGGGCCCGACAGGGCCCAGTAGAGCCCGACAGAGCCCGACAGAGCCCGACAGAGCCCGACAGGGCCCGACAGAGCCCGACAGAGCCCGACAGGGCCCGACAGGGCCCAGTAGAGCCCGACAGAGCCCGACAGAGCCCGACAGAGCCCGACAGGGCCCGACAGGGCCCGACAGGGCCCAGTAGAGCCCGACAGAGCCCGACAGAGCCCGACAGAGCCCGACAGGGCTGGACAGGGCCCAGTAGAGCCCGACAGAGCCCGACAGGGCGCGACAGGGCCCGACAGGGCCCAGTAGAGCCCGACAGAGCCCGACAGAGCCCGACAGAGCCCGACAGGGCCCGACAGGGCCGAGTAGAGCCCGACAGAGCCCGACAGAGCCCAGTAGTGCCCAGTAGAGCCCGACAGAGCCCGACAGAGCCCGACAGAACCCGACAGAGCCCGACAGGGCCCGACAGAGCCCGACAGGGACCGACAGGGCCCGACAGAGCCCAGTAGAGCCCGATAGAGCCCGACAGAGCCCGACAGAGCCCGACAGGGCCCGACAGGGCCCGACAGAGCCCGACAGAGCCCAGTAGAGCCCGACAGAGCCCGACAGAGCCCGACAGAGCCCGACAGGGCCCGACAGAGCCCGACAGAGCCCAGTAGAGCCCGACAGAGCCCAACAGAGACCGACAGAGCCCGACATAGCCCGACAGGGCCCGACAGAGCCCGACAGAGCCCGACAGAGCCGACAGAGCCCAGTAGAGCCCAGTTGAGCCCGACAGAGCCCGACAGAGCCCGACAGGGCTCGACAGGGCCCGACAGGGCCCAGTAGAGCCCGACAGAGCCCGACAGAGCCCGACAGAGCCCGACAGGGCCCGACAGGGCCCAGTAGAGCCCGACAGAGCCCGACAGAGCCCGACAGAGCCCGACAGGGCCCGACAGGGCCCGACAGAGCCCGACAGAGCCCGACAGGGCCCAGTAGAGCCCGACAGAGCCCGACAGAGCCCGACAGAACCCGACAGAGCCCGACAGCGCCCAGTAGAGCCCGACAGAGCCCGACAGAGCCCAACAGAGCCCAACAGGGCCCGACAGGGCCCGACAGAGCCCGACAGGGCCCGACAGAGCCCGACAGGGCCCGACAGAGCCCGACAGAGCCCGACAGAACCCGACAGGGCCCGACAGGGCCCAGTAGAGCCCGACAGAGCCCGACAGGGCCCGACAGGGCCCGACAGGGCCCGACAGAGCCCGGCAGAGCCCGGCAGAGCCCGACAGGGCCCAGTAGAGCCCGAGAGAGCCCGACAGAGCCCGACAGAGCCCGACAGGGCCCGACAGGGCCCGACAGAGCCCGACAGAGCCCGACAGAGCCCGACATATCCCGACAGAGCCCGACAGAGCCCGACAGATCCCGACAGGGCCCGACAGAGCCCGACAGGGCCCGACAGGGCCCGACAGAGCCCGACAGGGCCCGACATGGCCCGACAGAGCCCGACAGAGCCCGACAGAGCCCGACAGGGCCCGACAGAACCCGACAGAGCCCAGTAGAGCCCGACAGAGCCCGACAGAGCCCGACAGAGCCCAGTAGAGCCTGACAGAGCCCGACAGAGTCCGACAGGGCTCGACAGGGCCCGACAGGGCCCAGTAGAGCCCGACAGAGCCCGACAGAGCCCAACAGAGCCCGACAGAGCCCAGTAGAGCCCGACAGAGCCCGACAGAGCCCGACAGAGCCCGACAGAGCCCGACAGAGCTCAGTAGAGCCCGACAGGGCCCGACAGGGCCCAGTAGAGCCCGACAGGGCCCGACAGGGCCCGACAGAGCCCAGTAGAGCCCAGTAGAGCCCGACAGAGCCCGACAGAGCCCGACAGAGCCCGACAGGGCCCGACAGGGCCCGACAGAGCCCGACAGAGCCCGACAGGGCCCGACAGAGCCCGACAGAGCCCGACAGAGCCCAGTAGAGCCCGACAGAGCCCGACAGAGCCCGACAGGCCCCGACAGGGCCCGACAGGGCCCGACAGAGCCCGACAGAACCCGACAGAGCCCAGTAGAGCCCAGTAGAGCCCGACAGAGCCCGACAGAGCCCGACAGGGCCCGAAAGTGCCCGACAGAGCCCGACAGAGCCCGACAGAGCCCGACAGAGCCCAGTAGAGCCCGACAGAGCACGACAGAGCCCGACAGAGCCCGACAGAGCCCGACAGGGCCCGACAGAGCCCGACAGAGCCCAGTAGAGCCCGACAGAGCCCGACAGAGCCCGACAGAGCCCGACAGGGCCCAGTAGAGCCCAGTAGAGCCCGACAGAGCCCAGTAGAGCCCGACAGAGCCCGACAGAGCCCGACAGAGCCCGACAGGGCCCGACAGGGCCCGACAGAGCCCGACAGAGCCCGACAGAGCCCAGTAGAGCCCGACAGAGCCCGACAGAGCCCGACAGAGCCTGACAGGGCCCGACAGAGCCCGACAGAGCCCAGTAGAGCCCGACAGAGCCCAACAGAGCCCGACAGAGCCCGACATAGCCCGACAGGGCCCGACAGAGCCCGACAGAGCCCGACAGGGCCCGACAGAGCCCAGTAGAGCCCAGTTGAGCCCGACAGAGCCCGACAGAGCCCGTCAGGGCCCGACAGGGCCCGACAGGGCCCAGTAGAGCCCGACAGAGCCCGACAGAGCCCGACAGAGCCCGACAGGGCCCGACAGGGCCCAGTAGAGCCCGACAGAGCCCGACAGAGCCCGACAGAGCCCGACAGGGCCCGACAGGGCCCGACAGAGCCCGACAGAACCCGACAGGGCCCAGTAGAGCCCGACAGAGCCCGACAGAGCCCGACAGAGCCCGACAGCGCCCAGTAGAGCCCGACAGAGCCCGACAGAGCCCGACAGAGCCCGACAGGGCCCGACAGGGCCCGACAGGGCCCGACAGAGCCCGACAGGGCCCGACAGGGCCCAGTAGAGCCCGACAGAGCCCGACAGAGCCCGACAGGGCCCGACAGGGCCCGACAGGGCCCGACAGAGCCCGACAGAGCCCGACAGGGCCCGACAGAGCCCGACAGAGCCCAGTAGAGCCCGACAGAGGCGACAGAGCCCGACAGAACCCGACAGAGCCCGACAGAGCCCAGTAGAACCCGACAGAGCCCGACAGAGCCCGACAGGGCCCGACAGGGCCCAGTAGAGCCCGACAGAGCCCGACAGAGCCCGACAGAGCCCGACAGGGCCCGACAGGGCCCAGTAGAGCCCGACAGAGCCCGACAGAGCTCGACAGAGCCCGACAGAACCCCCCAGAGCCCGACAGAGCCCGACAGAGCCCGACAGGGCCCAGTAGAGCCCGACAGAGCCCGACAGAGCCCGACAGACCCCGACAGAGCCCGACAGGGCCCGACAGGGCCCAGTAGAGCCCGACAGAGCCCGACAGAGCCCGACAGGGCCCGACAGAGCCCGACAGAGCCCGACAGGGCCCGACAGGGCCCAGTAGAGCCCGACAGAGCCCGACAGAGCCCGACAGAGCCCGACAGGGCCCGACAGGGCCCGACAGGGCCCAGTAGAGCCCGACAGAGCCCGACAGGGCCCGACAGGGCCCAGTAGAGCCCGACAGAGCCCGACAGGGCCCGACAGGGCCCGACAGGGCCCAGTAGAGCCCGACAGAGCCCGACAGAGCCCGACAGAGCCCGACAGGGCCCGACAGGGCCCGACAGAGCCCAGTAGAGCCCGACAGAGCCCAACAGAGACCGACAGAGCCCGACATAGCCTGACAGGGCCCGACAGAGCCCGACAGAGCCCGACAGAGCTCAGTAGAGCCCAGTTGAGCCCGACAGAGCCTGACAGAGCCCGACAGGGCTCGACAGGGCCCGACAGGGCCCAGTAGAGCCCGACAGAGCCCGACAGAGCCCGACAGAGCCCGACAGGGCCCGACAGGGCCCAGTAGAGCCCGACAGAGCCCGACAGAGCTCGACAGGGCCCGACAGGGCCCGACAGAGCCCGACAGAGCCCGACAGGGCCCAGTAGAGCCCGACAGAGCCCGACAGAGCCCGACAGAGCCCGACAGAGCCCGACAGGGCCCGACAGGGCCCGACAGAGCCCGACAGAGCCCGACAGAACCCGACAGGGCCCGACAGGGCCCAGTAGAGCCCGACAGAGCCCGACAGAGCCCGACAGGGCCCGACAGGGCCCGACAGAGCCCGACAGAGCCCGACAGGGCCCGACAGGGCCCGGCAGAGCCCGACAGAGCCCGACAGAACCCGACAGAGCCCGACAGAGCCCGACAGAGCCCGACAGAACCCGACAGAGCCCGACAGAGCCCAGTAGAGCCCGACAGAGCCCGACAGAGCCCGACAGAGTCCGACAGGGCCCAGTAGAGCCCGACAGAGCCCGACAGAGCCCGACAGAGCCCGACAGAGCCCGAAAGGGCCCGACAGGGCCCAGTAGAGCCCGACAGAGCCCGACAGAACCCCCCAGAGCCCGACAGAGCCCGACAGAGCCCGACAGAGCCCGACAGAGCCCAGTAGAGCCCGACAGAGCCCGACAGAGCCCGACAGAGTCCGACAGGGCCCAGTAGAGCCCGACAGAGCCCGACAGAGCCCGACAGAGCCCGACAGGGCCCGACAGGGCCCAGTAGAGCCCGACAGAGCCCGACAGAGCCCGACAGAGCCCGACAGAACCCCCCAGAGCCCGACAGAGCCCGACAGAGCCCGACAGGGCCCGACAGGGCCCGACAGAGCCCGACAGAGCCCGACAGGGCCCAGTAGAGCCCGACAGAGCCCGACAGAGCCCGACAGAGCCCGACAGGGCCCGACAGGGCCCAGTAGAGCCCGACAGAGCCCGACAGATCCCGACAGAGCCCGACAGAGCCCGACAGGGTCCAGTAGAGCCCGACAGAGCCCGACAGAGCCCGACAGAGCCCGACAGGGCCCGATAGGGCCCAGTAGAGCCCGAAAGAGCCCGACAGGGCCCGACAGAGCCCGACAGGGCCCGACAGAGCCCGACAGAGCCCGACAGAGCCCGACAGAGCCCGACAGGGCCCGACAGAGCCCGACATAGCCCGACAGAGCCCGACAGAGCCCGACAGATCCCAACAGGGCCCGACAAAGCCCGACAGAGCCCGACAGGGCCCGACAGAGCCCGACAGGGCCCGACATGGCCCGACAGAGCCCGACAGAGCCCGACAAAGCCCGACAGGGCCCGACAGAACCCGACAGAGCCCAGTAGAGCCCGACAGAGCCCGACAGAGCCCGACAGAGCCCAGTAGAGCCCGACAGAGCCCGACAGAGCCCGACAGGGCCCGAGAGGGCCCGACAGGGCCCAGTAGAGCCCGACAGAGCCCGACAGAGCCCAACAGAGCCCGACAGAGCCCAGTAGAGCCCGACAGAGCCCGACAGAGCCCGACAGAGCCCGACAGAGCCCAGTAGAGCCCGACAGGGCCCGACAGGGCCCAGTACAGCCCGACAGAGCCCGACAGGGCCCGACAGGGCCCGACAGGGCCCAGTAGAGCCCGACAGTGCCCGACAGAGCCCGACAGAGCCCGACAGGGCCCGACAGGGCCCGACAGGGCCCAGTAGAGCCCGACAGAGCCTGACAGAGCCCGACAGAGCCCGACAGAGCCCGACAGGGCCCAGTAGAGCCCGACAGAGCCCGACAGAGCCCGACAGGGCCCGACAGGGCCCGACAGAGCCCGACAGGGCCCGACAGAGCCCGACAGAGCCCGACAGGGCCCGACAGAACCCGACAGGGCCCAGTAGAGCCCGACAGAGCCCGACAGAGCCCGACAGGGCCCGACAGGGCCCGACAGAGCCCGACAGAGCCCGACAGGGCCCGACAGGGCCCAGTAGAGCCCGACAGAGCCCGACAGAGCCCGACAGAGCCCAACAGAACCAGACAGAGCCCGAAAGAGCCCAGTAGAGCCCGACAGAGCCCGACAGCACCCGACAGAGCCCGACAGGGCCCGACAGAGCCCGACAGAACCCGACAGAGCCCGACAGATCCCAGTAGAGCCCAACAGAGCCCGACAGAGCCCGACAGAGCCCGACAGAGCCCGACAGGGCCCGACAGGGCCCCACAGGGCCCAGTAGAGGCCGACAGAGCCCGACAGAGCCCAGTAGAGCCCAGTAGAGCCCGACAGAGCCCGACAGAGCCCGACAGAACCCGACAGAGCCCGACAGGGCCCGACAGACCCCGACAGAGCCCGACAGGGTCCGACAGGGCCCGACAGGGCCCGACAGGGCCCGACAGAGCCCAGTAGAGACCAGTAGAGCCCGACAGAGCCCGACAGAGCCCGACAAAGCCCGACAGAGCCCGACAGGCCCGACAGAGCCCGACAGGGCCCGACAGGGCCCGACAGAGCCCGACAGGGCCCGACAGGGCCCGACAGAGCCCGACAGAGCCCAGTAGATCCCGACAGAGCCCGACAGGGCCCGACAGGGCCCGACAGAGCCCAGTAGAGCCCAGTAGAGACCGACAGAGCCCGACAGAGCCCGACAGGGCCCGAAAGTGCCCGACAGAGCCCGACAGAGCCCGACAGGGCCCGACAGAGCCCGACAGAGCCCAGTAGAGCCCGACAGAGCCCGACAGAGCCCAACAGAGCCCGACAGAGCCCGACAGAGCCCGACAGAGCCCGACAGAGCCCGACAGGGCCCAGTAGAGCCCAGTAGAGCCCGACAGAGCCCAGTAGAGCCCGACAGAGCCCGACGGAGCCCGACAGAGCCCGACAGGGCCCGACAGAGCCAGACAGAGCCCGACAGACCGCAGTAGAGCCCGACAGAGCCCGACAGAGCCCGACAGGGCCCGACAGGGCCCGACAGAGCCCGACAGAGCCCGACAGGGCCCGACAGGGCCCAACAGGGCCCGACAGAGCCCGACAGAGCCCGACAGGGCCCAGTAGAGCCCGACAGAGCCCGACAGAGCCCGACAGGGCCCGACAGGGCCCAGTAGAGCCCGACAGAGCCCAGTAGAGCCCAGTAGAGCCCGACAGAGCCCGACAGAGCCCGACAGAGCCCGACAGGGCCCGACAGGGCCCAGTAGAGCCCGACAGAGCCCGACAGGGCCCGACAGGGCCCGACAGGGCCCAGTAGAGCCCGACAGAGCCCGACAGAGCCCGACAGAGCCCGACAGGGCCCGACAGGGCCCAGTAGAGCCCGACAGAGCCCGACAGAGCCCAGTAGAGCCCAGTAGAGCCCGAAAGAGCCCGACAGAGCCCGATAGAGCCCGACAGAACCCGACAGAGCCCGACAGGGCCCGACAGAGCCCGACAGGGCCCGACAGGGCCCGACAGAGCCCAGTAGAGCCCGACAGAGCCCGACAGAGCCCGACAGTGCCCGACAGGGCCCGACAGGGCCCGATAGGGCCCAGTAGAGCCCGACAGAGCCCGACAGAGCCCGACAGAGCCCGACAGGGCCCGACAGAGCCCGACAGAGCCCAGTAGAGCCCGACAGAGCCCAACAGAGCCCAATAGAGCCCGACAGAGCCCGACAGGGCCCGACAGAGCCCGACAGAGCCCGACAGAGACCAGTAAAGCCCAGTTGAGCCCGACAGAGCCCGACAGAGCCCGACAGGGTCCGACAGGGCCCAGTAGAACCCGACAGAGCCTGAGAGAGCCCGACAGAGCCCGACAGGGCCCGACAGGGCCCGACAGAGCCTGACAGAGCCCGACAGAGCCCGACAGGGCCCGACAGGGCCCAGTAGAACCCGACAGAGCCCGACAGAGCCCGACAGAGCCCGACAGAGCCCGACAGAGCCCGACAGGGCCCAGTAGAACCCGACAGAGCCCGAGAGAGCCCGACAGAGCCCGACAGGGCCCGACAGGGCCCGACAGAGCCCGACAGAGCCCAGTAGAGCCCGACAGAGCCCGACAGAGCCCGACAGAGCCCGACAGAGCCCGACAGCGCCCAGCAGAGCCCGACAGATCCCGACAGAGCCCGACAGAGCCCGACAGAGCCCGACAGAGCCCGACAGGGCCCAGTAGAACCCGACAGAGCCCGAGAGAGCCCGACAGAGCCCGACAGGGCCCGACAGGGCCCGACAGAGCCCGACAGAGCCCGACAGAGCCCGACAGGGCCCGACAGGGCCCAGTAGAACCCGACAGAGCCCGAGAGAGCCCGACAGAGCCCGACAGGGCCCGACAGGGCCCGACAGAGCCCGACAGAGCCCGACAGAGCCCAGTAGAGCCCGAGAGAGCCCGACAGAGCCCGACAGAGCCCGACAGAGCCCGACAGCGCCCAGCAGAGCCCGACAGAGCCCGACAGAGCCCGACAGAGCCCGACAGAGCCCGACAGAGCCCGACAGGGCCCGACAGAGCCCGACAGGGCCCGACAGAGCCCGACAGAGCCCGACAGAGCCCAGTAGAGCCCGACAGAGCCCGACAGAGCCCGACAGAGCCCGACAGAGCCCAGTAGAGCCCAACAGAGCCCGACAGAGCCCGACAGAGCCCGACAGGCCCCGACAGGGCCCGACAGGGCCCGACAGGGCACAGTAGAGCCCGACAGAGCCCGACAGAGCCCGACAGGGCCCGACAGGGCCCAGTAGAGCCCGACAGAGCCCGACAGAGCCCGACAGAGCCCGACAGAGCCCGACAGAACCCGACAGGGCCCGACAGGGCCCAGTAGAGCCCGACAGAGCCCGACAGAGCCCGACAGGGCCCGACAGGGCCCAGTAGAGCCCGACAGAGCCCGACAGAGCCCGACAGAGCCCGACAGGGCCCGACAGGGCCCGACAAAGCCCGACAGGGCCCGACAGGGCCCGACAGGGCCCAGTAGAGCCCGACAGAGCCCGACAGAGCCCGACAAGGCCCGACAGGGCCCGACAGAGCCCGACAGAGCCCAGTAGAGCCCGACAGAGCCCGACAGAGCCCGACAGAACCCGACAGAGCCCAGTAGAGCCCGACAGTGCCCGACAGAGCCCGACAGAGCCCGACAGGGCCCAGTAGAGCCCAGTAGAGCCCGACAGAGCCCAGTAGAGCCCGACAGAGCCCGACGGAGCCCGACAGAGCCCGACAGGGCCCGACAGAGCCAGACAGAGCCCGACAGACCGCAGTAGAGCCCGACAGAGCCCGACAGAGCCCGACAGAGCCCGACAGGGCCCGACAGAGCCCGACAGAGCCCGACAGGGCCCGACAGGGCCCGACAGGGCCCGACAGAGCACGACAGGGCCCGACAGGGCCCGACAGGGCCCGACAGAGCCCGACAGAGCCCGACAGGGCCCAGTAGAGCCCGACAGAGCCCGACAGAGCCCGACAGAGCCCGACAGGGCCCGACAGGGCCCAGTAGAGCCAGACAGAGCCCAGTAGAGCCCAGTAGAGCCCGACAGAGCCCGACAGAGCCCGACAGGGCCCGACAGGGCCCAGTAGAGCCCGACAGAGCCCGACAGGGCCCGACAGGGCCCGACAGGGCCCAGTAGAGCCCGACAGAGCCCGACATAGCCCGACAGAGCCCGACAGGGCCCGACAGGGCCCAGTAGAGCCCGACAGAGCCCGACAGAGCCCAGTAGAGCCCAGTAGAGCCCGAAAGAGCCCGACAGAGCCCGACAGAGCCCGACAGAACCCGACAGAGCCCGACAGGGCCCGACAGAGCCCGACAGGGCCCGACAGGGCCCGACAGAGCCCAGTAGAGCCCGACAGAGCCCGACAGAGCCCGACAGAGCCCGACAGGGCCCGACAGGGCCCGACAGGGCCCAGTAGAGCCCGACAGAGCCCGACAGAGCCCGACAGAGCCCGACAGAGCCCGACAGGGCCCGACAGAGCCCGACAGGGCCCGACAGAGCCCGACAGAGCCCAACAGAGCCCAATAGAGCCCGACAGAGCCCGACAGGGCCCGACAGAGCCCGACAGAGCCCGACAGAGACCAGTAAAGCCCAGTTGAGCCCGACAGAGCCCGACAGAGCCCGACAGGGTCCGACAGGGCCCAGTAGAACCCGACAGAGCCCGAGAGAGCCCGACAGAGCCCGACAGGGCCCGACAGGGCCCGACAGAGCCTGACAGAGCCCGACAGAGCCCGACAGGGCCCGACAGGGCCCAGTAGAACCCGACAGAGCCCGACAGAGCCCGACAGAGCCCGACAGAGCCCGACAGGGCCCAGTAGAACCCGACAGAGCCCGAGAGAGCCCGACAGAGCCCGACAGGGCCCGACAGGGCCCGACAGAGCCCGACAGAGCCCAGTAGAGCCCGACAGAGCCCGACAGAGCCCGACAGAGCCCGACAGCGCCCAGCAGAGCCCGACAGATCCCGACAGAGCCCTACAGAGCCCGACAGGGCCCAGTAGAACCCGACAGAGCCCGAGAGAGCCCGACAGAGCCCGACAGGGCCCGACAGGGCCCGATAGAGCCCGACAGAGCCCGACAGAGCCCGACAGAGCCCGACAGGGCCCGACAGGGCCCAGTAGAACCCGACAGAGCCCGAGAGAGCCCGACAGAGCCCGACAGGGCCCGACAGGGCCCGACAGAGCCCGACAGAGCCCGACAGAGCCCGACAGGGCCCGACAGAGCCCGACAGAGCCCGACAGGGCCCGACAGGGCCCGACAGGGCCCGACAGAGCACGACAGGGCCCGACAGGGCCCGACAGGGCCCGACAGAGCCCGACAGAGCCCGACAGGGCCCAGTAGAGCCCGACAGAGCCCGACAGAGCCCGACAGAGCCCGACAGGGCCCGACAGGGCCCAGTAGAGCCAGACAGAGCCCAGTAGAGCCCAGTAGAGCCCGACAGAGCCCGACAGAGCCCGACAGGGCCCGACAGGGCCCAGTAGAGCCCGACAGAGCCCGACAGGGCCCGACAGGGCCCGACAGGGCCCAGTAGAGCCCGACAGAGCCCGACATAGCCCGACAGAGCCCGACAGGGCCCGACAGGGCCCAGTAGAGCCCGACAGAGCCCGACAGAGCCCAGTAGAGCCCAGTAGAGCCCGAAAGAGCCCGACAGAGCCCGACAGAGCCCGACAGAACCCGACAGAGCCCGACAGGGCCCGACAGAGCCCGACAGGGCCCGACAGGGCCCGACAGAGCCCAGTAGAGCCCGACAGAGCCCGACAGAGCCCGACAGAGCCCGACAGGGCCCGACAGGGCCCGACAGGGCCCAGTAGAGCCCGACAGAGCCCGACAGAGCCCGACAGAGCCCGACAGAGCCCGACAGGGCCCGACAGAGCCCGACAGGGCCCGACAGAGCCCGACAGAGCCCAACAGAGCCCAATAGAGCCCGACAGAGCCCGACAGGGCCCGACAGAGCCCGACAGAGCCCGACAGAGACCAGTAAAGCCCAGTTGAGCCCGACAGAGCCCGACAGAGCCCGACAGGGTCCGACAGGGCCCAGTAGAACCCGACAGAGCCCGAGAGAGCCCGACAGAGCCCGACAGGGCCCGACAGGGCCCGACAGAGCCTGACAGAGCCCGACAGAGCCCGACAGGGCCCGACAGGGCCCAGTAGAACCCGACAGAGCCCGACAGAGCCCGACAGAGCCCGACAGAGCCCGACAGGGCCCAGTAGAACCCGACAGAGCCCGAGAGAGCCCGACAGAGCCCGACAGGGCCCGACAGGGCCCGACAGAGCCCGACAGAGCCCAGTAGAGCCCGACAGAGCCCGACAGAGCCCGACAGAGCCCGACAGCGCCCAGCAGAGCCCGACAGATCCCGACAGAGCCCTACAGAGCCCGACAGGGCCCAGTAGAACCCGACAGAGCCCGAGAGAGCCCGACAGAGCCCGACAGGGCCCGACAGGGCCCGATAGAGCCCGACAGAGCCCGACAGAGCCCGACAGAGCCCGACAGGGCCCGACAGGGCCCAGTAGAACCCGACAGAGCCCGAGAGAGCCCGACAGAGCCCGACAGGGCCCGACAGGGCCCGACAGAGCCCGACAGAGCCCGACAGAGCCCAGTAGAGCCCGACAGAGCCCGACAGAGCCCGACAGAGCCCGACAGAGCCCGACAGAGCCCGACAGCGCCCAGCAGAGCCCGACAGAGCCCGACAGAGCCCGACAGAGCCCGACAGGGCCCGACAGAGCCCGACAGGGCCCGACAGAGCCCGACAGAGCCCGACAGAGCCCAGTAGAGCCCGAAAGAGCCCGACAGAGCCCGACAGAGCCCGACAGAGCCCAGTAGAGCCCGACAGAGCCCGACAGAGCCCGACAGAGCCCGACAGGCCCCGACAGGGCCCGACAGGGCCCGACAGGGCACAGTAGAGCCCGACAGAGCCCGACAGAGCCCGACAGGGCCCGACAGGGCCCGACAGGGCCCAGTAGAGCCCGACAGAGCCCGACAGAGCCCGACAGAGCCCGACAGAGCCCGACAGAACCCGACAGGGCCCGACAGGACCCAGTAGAGCCCGACAGAGCCCGACAGAGCCCGACAGGGCCCGACAGGGCCCAGTAGAGCCCGACAGAGCCCGACAGAGCCCGACAGAGCCCGACAGGGCCCGACAGGGCCCGACAAAGCCCGACAGGGCCCGACAGGGCCCGACAGGGCCCAGTAGAGCCCGACAGAGCCCGACAGAGCCCGACAGAACCCGACAGAGCCCAGTAGAGCCCGACAGAGCCCGACAGAGCCCGACAGAGCCCGACAGAGCCCGACAGGGCCCAGTAGAGCCCGACAGAGCCCGACAGAGCCCGACAGAGCCCGACAGAGCCCGACAGAGCCCGACAGGGCCCGACAGGGCCCGACAGGGCCCAGTAGAACCCGACAGAGCCTGACAGAGCCCGACAGAGCCCGACAGAGCCCGACAGGGCACAGTAGAGCCCGACAGAGCCCGACAGAGCCCGACAGAGCCCGACAGGGCCCGACAGGGCCCGACAGAGCCCGACAGGGCCCGACAGAGCCCGACAGAGCCCGACAGAGCCCGACAGGGCCCAGTAGAGCCCGACAGAGCCCGACAGGGCCCGACAGGGACCAACAGAGCCCGACAGAGCCCGACAGGGCCCAACAGAGCCCGACAGAGCCCAGTAGAGCCCGAGAGAGCCCGACAGAGCCCGACAGAGCCCAACAGAACCAGACAGAGCCCAACAGAGCCCCGTAGAGCCCGACAGAGCCCGACAGCGCCCGACAGAGCCCGACAGGGCCCGACAGAGCCCGACAGAACCCGACAGAGCCCGACAGAGCCCAGTAGAGCCCGACAGAGCCCGACAGAGCCCGACAGAGCCCGACAGAGCCCGACAGAGCCCAGTAGAGCCCGACAGGGCCCGACAGGGCCCGACAGGGCCCAGTAGAGGCCGACAGAGCCCGACAGAGCCCAGTAGAGCCCAGTAGAGCCCGACAGAGCCTGACAGAGCCCGACAGAACCCGACAGAGCCCGACAGGGCCCGACAGACCCCGACAGAGCCCGACAGGGTCCGACAGGGCCCGACAGGGCCCGACAGGGCCCGACAGATCCCAGTAGAGACCAGTAGAGCCCGACAGAGCCCGACAGAGCCCGACAAAGCCCGACAGAGCCCGACAGGGCCCGACAGAGCCCGACAGAGCCCGACAGAGCCCGACAGAGCCCGACAGGGCCCGACAGAGCCCGACAGAGCCCAGTAGAGCCCGACAGAGCCCGACAGAGCCCGACAGAGCCCGACAGGGCCCGACAGAGCCCGACAGGGCCCAGTAGAGCCCGACAGAGCCCGACAGAGCCCGACAGAGCCCGACAGGGCCCAGTAGAGCCCAGTAGAGCCCGACAGAGCCCAGTAGAGCCCGACAGAGCCCGACAGAGCCCGACAGAGCCCGACAGGGCCCGACAGGGCCCGACAGAGCCCGACAGACCGCAGTAGAGCCCGACAGAGCCCGACAGAGCCCGACAGCGCCCAGTAGAGCCCGACAGAGCCCGACAGAGCCCGACAGGGCCCAGTAGAGCCCGACAGAGCCCGACAGAGCCCGATAGAACCCGTCAGAACCCGACAGAGCCCGACAGGGCCCAGTAGAGCCCGACAGAGCCCGACAGAGCCCAGTAGAGCGCAGTAGAGCCCGACAGAGCCCGACAGAGCCCGACAGAGCCCGACAGAACCCGAGAGAGCCCGACAGAGCCCAGTAGAGCCCGACAGAGCCCGACAGAGCCCGACAGAGCCCGACAGGGCCCGACAGGGCCCAGTAGAGCCCGACAGAGCCCGACAGAGCCCGACAGAGCCCGACAGGGCCCGACAGGGCCCGACAGAGCCCGACAGGGCCCGACAGGGCCCGACAGAGCCCGACAGGGCCCAGTAGAGCCCGACAGAGCCCGACAGAGCCCGACAGAGCCCGACAGGGCCCGACAGGGCCCAGTAGAGCCCGACAGAGCCCGACAGAGCCCGACAGAGCCCGACAGGGCCCGACAGAGCCCGACAGAGCCCGACAGAGCCCGACAGGGCCCGACAGAGCCCGACAGAGCCCGACAGGGCCCAGTAGAGCCCGACAGAGCCCGACAGGGCCCGACAGAGCCCGACAGAGCCCGACAGAGCCCGACAGGGCCCGGCAGAGCCCGACAGAGCCCGACAGAGCCCGACAGGGCCCGACAGGGCCCAGTAGAGCCCGACAGAGCCCGACAGAGCCCGACAGAGCCCGACAGGGCCCGACAGGGCCCGACAGAGCCCGACAGGGCCCAGTAGAGCCCGACAGAGCCCGACAGAGCCCGACAGAGCCCGACAGCGCCCAGTAGAGCCCGACAGAGCCCGACAGAGCCCGACAGAGCCCGACAGGGCCCGACAGGGCCCGACAGGGCCCGACAGAGCCCGACAGGGCCCGACAGGGCCCAGTAGAGCCCGACAGAGCCCGACAGAGCCCGACAGGGCCCGACAGGGCCCGACAGAGCCCGACAGAGCCCAGTAGAGCCCGACAGAGGCGACAGAGCCCGACAGAACCCGACAGAGCCCGACAGAGCCCAGTAGAGCCCGACAGAGCCCGACAGAGCCCGACAGAGCCCGACAGGGCCCGACAGGGCCCAGTAGAGCCCGACAGAGCCCGACAGAGCCCGACAGAGCCCGACAGGGCCCGACAGGGCCCAGTAGAGCCCGACAGAGCCCGACAGAGCTCGACAGAGCCCGACAGAACCCCCCAGAGCCCGACAGAGCCCGACAGAGCCCGACAGGGCCCGACAGGGCCCGACAGAGCCCGACAGGGCCCAGTAGAGCCCGACAGGGCCCAGTAGAGCCCGACAGAGCCCGACAGAGCCCGACAGGGCCCAGTAGAGCCCGACAGAGCCCGACAGAGCCCGACAGAGCCCGACAGGGCCCGACAGAGCCCGACAGAGCCCGACAGGGCCCAGTAGAGCCCGACAGAGCCCGACAGAGCCCGACAGAGCCCGACAGGGCCCGACAGGGCCCGACAGGGCCCAGTAGAGCCCGACAGAGCCCGACAGAGCCCGACAGAGCCCGACAGGGCCCGACAGGGCCCAGTAGAGCCCGACAGAGCCCGACAGGGCCCGACAGGGCCCGACAGGGCCCAGTAGAGCCCGACAGAGCCCGACAGAGCCCGACAGAGCCCGACAGGGCCCGACAGGGCCGAGTAGAGCCCGACAGAGCCCGACAGAGCCCAGTACTGCCCAGTAGAGCCCGACAGAGCCCGACAGAGTCCGACAGAACCCGACAGAGCCCGACAGGGCCCGACAGAGCCCGACAGGGACCGACAGGGCGCGACAGAGCCCAGTTGAGCCCGATAGAGCCCGACAGAGCCCGACAGAGCCCGACAGGGCCCGACAGGGCCCGACAGAGCCCGACAGAGCCCAGTAGAGCCCGACAGAGCCCGACAGAGCCCGACAGAGCCCGACAGGGCCCGACAGAGCCCGACAGAGCCCAGTAGAGCCCGACAGAGCCCAACAGAGACCGACAGAGCCCGACATAGCCCGACAGGGCCCGACAGAGCCCGACAGAGCCCGACAGAGCCCGACAGAGCTCAGTAGAGCCCAGTTGAGCCCGACAGAGCCTGACAGAGCCCGACAGGGCTCGACAGGGCACGACAGGGCCCAGTAGAGCCCGACAGAGCCCGACAGAGCCCGACAGAGCCCGACAGGGCCCGACAGGGCCCAGTAGAGCCCGACAGAGCCCGACAGAGCTCGACAGGGCCCGACAGGGCCCGACAGAGCCCGACAGAGCCCGACAGGGCCCAGTAGAGCCCGACAGAGCCCGACAGAGCCCGACAGAGCCCGACAGAGCCCGACAGCGCCCAGAAGAGCCCGACAGAGCCCGACAGAGCCCGACAGGGCCCGACAGGGCCCGACAGGGCCCGACAGAGCCCGACAGGGCCTGACAGAGCCCGACAGAGCCCGACAGAACCCGACAGGGCCCGACAGGGCCCAGTAGAGCCCGACAGAGCCCGACAGAGCCCGACAGGGCCCGACAGGGCCCGACAGAGCCCGACAGAGCCCGACAGAGCCCGACAGGGCCCGGCAGAGCCCGGCAGAGCCCGACAGAGCCCAGTAGAGCCCGACAGAGCCCGACAGAGCCCGACAGAACCCGACAGAGCCCGACAGAGCCCAGTAGAGCCCGACAGAGCCCGACAGAGCCCGACAGAGCCCGACAGGGCCCAGTAGAGCCCGACAGAGCCCGACAGAGCCCGACAGAGCCCGACAGAGCCCGAAAGGGCCCGACAGGGCCCAGTAGAGCCCGACAGAGCCCGACAGAACCCCCCAGAGCCCGACAGAGCCCGACAGAGCCCGACAGAGCCCGACAGAGCCCAGTAGAGCCCGACAGAGCCCGACAGAGCCCGACAGGGCCCGACAGGGCCCGACAGGGCCCGACAGAGCCCGACAGAGCCCGACAGGGCCCGACAGGGCCCGACAGGGCCCGACAGAGCCCGACAGGGCCCAGTAGAGCCCGACAGAGCCGACCAGAGCCCGACAGAGCCCGACAGGGCCCGACAGGGCCCAGTAGAGCCCGACAGAGCCCAGTAGAGCCCAGTAGAGCCCGACAGAGCCCGACAGAGCCCGACAGGGCCCAGTAGAGCCCGACAGAGCCCGACAGAGCCCGACGGAGCCCGACGGAGCCCGACAGAGCCCGACAGGGCGCGACAGAGCCCGACAGAGCCCGACAGACCGCAGTAGAGCCCGACAGAGCCCGACAGAGCCCGACAGAGCCCGACAGGGCCCGACAGAGCCCGACAGAGCCCGACAGAGCCCGACAGGGCCCGACAGAGCCCGACAGAGCCCGACAGGGCCCAGTAGAGCCCGACAGAGCCCGACAGAGCCCGACAGAGCCCGACAGGGCCCGACAGAGCCCGACAGGGCCCGACAGGGCCCGACATAGCCCGACAGAGCCCGACAGAGCCCGACAGAGCCCGACAGGGCCCGACAAAGCCCAACAGGGCCCGACAGGGCCCGACAGAGCCCGACAGGGCCCGACATGGCCCGACAGAGCCCGACAGAGCCCGACAGAGCCCGACAGGGCCCGACAGAACCCGACAGAGCCCAGTAGAGCCCGACAGAGCCCGACAGAGCCCGACAGAGCCCAGTAGAGCCCGACAGAGCCCGACAGAGCCCGACAGGGCCTGACAGGGCCCGACAGGGCCCAGTAGAGCCCGACAGAGCCCGACAGAGCCCAACAGAGCCCGACAGAGCCCAGTAGAGCTCGACAGGGCCCGACAGGGCCCGACAGAGCCCGACAGAGCCCGACAGGGCCCAGTAGAGCCCGACAGAGCCCGACAGAGCCCGACAGAACCCGACAGAGCCTGACAGAGCCCAGTAGAGCCCGACAGAGCCAGACAGAGCCCGACAGAGCCCGACAGAGCCCAGTAGAGCCCGACAGGGCCCGACAGGGCCCGACAGGGCCCAGTAGAGGCCGACAGAGCCTGACAGAGCCCAGTAGAGCCCAGTAGAGCCCGACAGAGCCTGACAGAGCCCGACAGAACCCGACAGAGCCCGACAGGGCCCGACAGACCCCGACAGAGCCCGACAGGGTCCGACAGGGCCCGACAGGGCCCGACAGGGCCCGACAGATCCCAGTAGAGACCAGTAGAGCCCGACAGAGCCCGACAGAGCCCGACAGGGCCCGACAGAGCCCGACAGGGCCCGACAGAGCCCGACAGAGCCCGACAGAGCCCGACAGAGCCCAGTAGATCCCGACAGAGCCCGAAAGGGCCCGACAGGGCCCGACAGGGCCCGACAGAGCCCGACAGAGCCCAGTAGAGCCCAGTAGAGCCCGACAGAGCCCGACAGAGCCCGACAGGGCCCGAAAGTGCCCGACAGAGCCCGACAGAGCCCGACAGGGCCCGACAGAGCCCGACAGAGCCCAGTAGAGCCCGACAGAGCCCGACAGGGCCCGACAGAGCCCGACAGAGCCCAGTAGAGCCCGACAGAGCCCGACAGAGCCCGACAGAGCCCGACAGGGCCCGACAGGGCCCGACAGAGCCCGACAGAGCCCAGTAGAGCCCGACAGAGCCCAACAGAGACCGACAGAGCCCGACATAGCCCGACAGGGCCCGACAGAGCCCGACAGAGCCCGACAGAGCCAGACAGAGCCCGACAGAGCCCAGTTGAGCCCGACAGAGCCCGACAGAGCCCGACAGGGCTCGACAGGGCCCGACAGGGCCCAGTAGAGCCCGACAGAGCCCGACAGAGCCCGACATAGCCCGACAGGGCCCGACAGGGCCCAGTAGAGCCCGACAGAGCCCGACAGAGCCCGACAGAGCCCGACAGGGCCCGACAGGGCCCGACAGGGCCCGACAGACCCCGACAGGGCCCAGTAGAGCCCGACAGAGCCCGACAGAGCCCGACAGAGCCCGACAGAGCCCGACAGCGCCCAGTAGAGCCCGACAGAGCCCGACAGAGCCCGACAGGGCCCGACAGAGCCCGACAGGGCCCGACAGAGCCCGACAGAGCCCGACAGAGCCCGACAGGGCCCGACAGGGCCCAGTAGAGCCCGACAGAGCCCTACAGAGCCCGACAGAACCCGACAGAGCCCGACAGAGCCCAGTAGAGCCCGACAGAGCCCGACAGAGCCCGACAGAGCCCGACAGGGCCCAGTAGAGCCCGACAGAGCCCGACAGAGCCCGACAGAGCCCGACAGGGCCCGAAAGGGCCCGACAGGGCCCAGTAGAGCCCGACAGAGCCCGACAGAGCCCGACAGAACCCCCCAGAGTCCGACAGAGCCCGACAGAGCCCGACAGAACCCGACACAGCCCGACAGAGCCCAGTAGAGCCCGACAGAGCCCGACAGAGCCCGACAGAGCCCGACAGGGCCCAGTAGAGCTCGACAGAGCCTGACAGAGCCCGACAGAGCCCGACAGGGCCCAGTAGAGCCCGACAGAGCCCGACAGAGCCCGACAGAGCCCGACAGAGCCCGACAGAGCCCGACAGAACCCCCCAGAGCCCGACAGAGCCCGACAGAGCCCGACAGGGCCCGACAGGGCCCGACAGAGCCCGACAGAGCCCGACAGGGCCCAGTAGAGCCCGACAGAGCCCGACAGGGCCCGACAGGGTCCAGTAGATCCCGACAGAGCCCGACAGATCCAGACAGAGCCCGACAGAGCCCGACAGGGCCCGACAGGGCCCAGTAGGGCCCGACAGAGCCCGACAGAGCCCGACAGAGCCCGACAGGGCCCGACAGGGCCCGACAGGGCCCGACAGAGCCCGACAGGGCCCAGTAGAGCCCGACAGAGCCCGACAGAGCCCGACAGAGCCCGACAGCGCCCAGTAGAGCCCGACAGAGCCCGACAGAGCCCGACAGGGCCCGACAGGGCCCGACAGGGCCCGACAGAGCCCGACAGGGCCCGACAGGGCCCAGTAGAGCCCGACAGAGCCCGACAGAGCCCGACAGGGCCCGACAGGGCCCGACAGGGCCCGACAGGGCCCGACAGAGCCCGACAGGGCCCGACAGGGCCCAGTAGAGCCCGACAGAGCCCGACAGAGCCCGACAGAGCCCGACAGGGCCCGATAGGGCCCAGTAGAGCCCGACAGAGCCCGACAGAGCCCGACAGAGCCCGACAGGGCCCGACAGGGCCCGACAGAGCCCGACAGGGCCCAGTAGAGCCCGACAGAGCCCGACAGAGCCCGACAGGGCCCGACAGAGCCCGACAGAGCCCGACAGAGCCCGACATAGCCCGACAGAGCCCGACAGAGCCCGACGGAGCCCGACAGAGCCCGACAGGGCGCGACAGAGCCCGACAGAGCCCGACAGACCGCAGTAGAGCCCGACAGAGCCCGACAGAGCCCGACAGAGCCCGACAGGGCCCGACAGAGCCCGACAGAGCCCGACAGAGCCCGACAGGGCCCGACAGGGCCCGACAGAGCCCGACAGGGCCCAGTAGAGCCCGACAGAGCCTGACAGAGCCCGACAGAGCCCGACAGGGCCCGACAGAGCCCGACAGGGCCCGACAGGGCCCGACAGGGCCCGACATAGCCCGACAGAGCCCGACAGAGCCCGACAGATCCCGACAGGGACCGACAAAGCCCAACAGGGCCCGACAGGGCCCGACAGAGCCCGACAGGGCCCGACATGGCCCGACAGAGCCCGACAGAGCCCGACAGAGCCCGACAGGGCCCGACAGAACCCGACAGAGCCCAGTAGAGCCCGACAGAGCCCGACAGAGCCCGACAGAGCCCAGTAGAGCCCGACAGAGCCCGACAGAGCCCGACAGGGCCCGACAGGGCCCGACAGGGCCCAGTAGAGCCCGACAGAGCCCGACAGAGCCCAACAGAGCCCGACAGAGCCCAGTAGAGCTCGACAGGGCCCGACAGGGCCCGACAGAGCCCGACAGGGCCCAGTAGAGCCCGACAGAGCCCGACAGAGCCCGACAGAACCCGACAGAGCCTGACAGAGCCCAGTAGAGCCCGACAGAGCCCGACAGAGCCCGACAGAGCCCGACAGAGCCCGACAGGGCCCGACAGGGCCCGACAGGGCCCAGTAGAGGCCGACAGAGCCCGACAGAGCCCAGTAGAGCCCAGTAGAGCCCGACAGAGCCTGACAGAGCCCGACAGAACCCGACAGAGCCCGACAGGGCCCGACAGACCCCGACAGAGCCCGACAGGGTCCGACAGGGCCCGACAGGGCCCGACAGGGCCCGACAGATCCCAGTAGAGACCAGTAGAGCCCGACAGAGCCCGACAGAGCCCGACAGGGCCCGACAGAGCCCGACAGGGCCCGACAGAGCCCGACAGGGCCCGACAGAGCCCGACAGAGCCCGACAGGGCCCGACAGAGCCCGACAGAGCCCGACAGAGCCCAGTAGATCCCGACAGAGCCCGAAAGGGCCCGACAGGGCCCGACAGGGCCCGACAGAGCCCGACAGAGCCCAGTAGAGCCCAGTAGAGCCCGACAGAGCCCGACAGAGCCCGACAGGGCCCGAAAGTGCCCGACAGAGCCCGACAGAGCCGGACAGGGCCCGACAGAGCCCGACAGAGCCCAGTAGAGCCCGACAGAGCCCGACAGGGCCCGACAGGGCCCGACAGAGCCCGACAGAGCCCAGTAGAGCCCGACAGAGCCCGACAGAGCCCGACAGAGCCCGACAGGGCCCGAAAGTGCCCGACAGAGCCCGACAGAGCCCAGTAGAGCCCGACAGAGCCCAACAGAGACCGACAGAGCCCGACATAGCCCGACAGGGCCCGACAGAGCCCGACAGAGCCCGACAGAGCCCGACAGAGCCCAGTAGAGCCCAGTTGAGCCCGACAGAGCCCGACAGAGCCCGACAGGGCTCGACAGGGCCCGACAGGGCCCAGTAGAGCCCGACAGAGCCCGACAGAGCCCGACAGAGCCCGACAGGGCCCGACAGGGCCCAGTAGAGCCCGACAGAGCCCGACAGAGCCCGACAGAGCCCGACAGGGCCCGACAGGGCCCGACAGAGCCCGACAGAGCCCGACAGGGCCCAGTAGAGCCCGACAGAGCCCGACAGAGCCCGACAGAGCCCGACAGAGCCCGACAGAGCCCGACAGCGCCCAGTAGAGCCCGACAGAGCCCGACAGAGCCCGACAGGGCCCGACAGAGCCCGACAGGGCCCGACAGAGCCCGACAGAGCCCGACAGAGCCCGACAGGGCCCGACAGGGCCCAGTAGAGCCCGAGAGAGCCCGACAGGGCCCGACAGAGCCCGACAGAGCCCGACAGAGCCCGACAGGGCCCGGCAGAGCCCGACAGAGCCCAGTAGAGCCCGACAGAGCCCGACAGAGCCCGACAGAACCCGACAGAGCCCGACAGAGCCCAGTAGAGCCCGACAGAGCCCGACAGAGCCCGACAGAGCCCGACAGGGCCCAGTAGAGCCCGACAGAGCCCGACAGAGCCCGACAGAGCCCGACAGGGCCCGAAAGGGCCCGACAGGGCCCAGTGGAGCCCGACAGAGCCCGACAGAGCCCGACAGAACCCCCCAGAGTCCGACAGAGCCCGACAGAGCCCGACAGAACCCGACACAGCCCGACAGAGCCCAGTAGAGCCCGACAGAGCCCGACAGAGCCCGACAGAGCCCGACAGGGCCCAGTAGAGCTCGACAGAGCCTGACAGAGCCCGACAGAGCCCGACAGGGCCCGACAGGGCCCAGTAGAGCCCGACAGAGCCCGACAGAGCCCGACAGAGCCCGACAGAGCCCGACAGAACCCCCCAGAGCCCGACAGAGCCCGACAGAGCCCGACAGGGCCCGACAGAGCCCGACAGAGCCCGACAGGGCCCAGTAGAGCCCGACAGAGCCCGACAGGGCCCGACAGGGTCCAGTAGATCCCGACAGAGCCCGACAGATCCAGACAGAGCCCGACAGAGCCCGACAGGGCCCAGTAGAGCCCGACAGAGCCCGACAGAGCCCGACAGAGCCCGACAGGGCCCGACAGGGCCCAGTAGAGCCCGACAGAGCCCGACAGAGCCCGACAGAGCCCGACAGGGCCCGACAGGGCCCGACAGAGCCCGACAGAGCCCGACAGGGCCCAGTAGAGCCCGACAGAGCCCGACAGAGCCCGACAGAGCCCGAAAGGGCCCGAAAGGGCCCGACAGAGCCCGACATAGCCCGACAGAGCCCGACAGAGCCCGACAGAGCCCGACAGAGCCCGACAGAGCCCGACAGGGCCCGACAGGGCCCGACAGAGCCCGACAGGGCCCGACAGGGCCCGACAGAGCCCGACAGAGCCCGACAGGGCCCGACAGAGCCCGACAGAGCCCAGTAGAGCCCGACAGAGCCCGACAGAGCCCGACAGAGCCCGACAGAGCCCAGTAGAGCCCGACAGAGCCCGACAGAGCCCGACAGGGCCCGACAGGGCCCGACAGGGCCCAGTAAATCCCGACAGAGCCCGACAGAGCCCAACAGAGCCCGACAGAGCCCAGTAGAGCCCGACAGAGCCCGACAGAGCCCGACAGAGCCCAGTAGAGACCGACAGGGCCCGACAGGGCCCAGTAGAGCCCGACAGAGCCCGACAGGGCCCGACAGGGCCCGACAGGGCCCAGTAGAGCCCGACAGTGCCCGACAGAGCCCGACAGAGCCCGACAGGTCCCGACAGGGCCCAACAGGGCCCGACAGAGACCGACAGGGCCCAGTAGAGCCCGACAGAGCCCGACAGAGCCCGTCAGAGCCCGACAGAGCCCGACAGGGCCCAGTAGAGCCCGACAGAGCCCGACAGAGCCCGACAGGGCCCGACAGGGCCCGACAGGGCCCGACAGGGCCCGACAGAGCCCGACAGGGCCCAGTATAGCCCGACAGAGCCCGACAGAGCCCGACAGGGCCCGACAGGGCCCGACAGAGCCCGACAGAGCCCGACAGGGCCCAGTAGAGCCCGACAGAGCCCGACAGAGCCCGACAGGGCCCGACAGGGCCCTACAGAGCCCGACAGAGCCCAGTAGAGCCCGACAGAGCCCGACAGAGCCCGACAGAGCCCGACAGGGCCCAGTAGAGCCCATTAGAGCCCGACAGAGCCCAGTAGAGCCCGACAGAGCCCGACAGAGCCCGACAGAGCCCGACAGGGCCCGACAGGGCCCGACAGAGCCCGACAGAGCCCGACAGAGCCCAGTAGAGCCCGACAGAGCCCGACAGAGCCTGACAGGGCCCGACAGAGCCCGACAGAGCCCAGTAGAGCCCGACAGAGCCCGACAGAGCCCGACAGGGCCCGACAGGGCCCGACAGGGCCCGACAGAGCCCGACAGAGCCCGACAGGGCCCGACAGGGCCCAGTAGAGCCCGACAGAGCCCGACAGAGCCCGACAGAGCCCGACAGAGCCCGACAGGGCCCGACAGGGCCCAGTAGAGCCCGACAGAGCCCGACAGAGCCCGACAGAGCCCGACAGGGCCCGACAGGGCCCGACAGGGCCCGACAGAGCCCGACAGGGCCCAGTAGAGCCCGACAGAGCCCGACAGAGCCCGACAGCGCCCAGTAGAGCCCGACAGAGCCCGACAGAGCCCGACAGGGCCCGACAGGGCCCGACAGGGCCCGACAGAGCCCGACAGGGCCCGACAGGGCCCAGTAGAGCCCGACAGAGCCCGACAGAGCCCGACAGAGCCCGACAGGGCCCGACAGGGCCCGACAGGGCCCGACAGAGCCCGACAGGGCCCGACAGGGCCCAGTAGAGCCCGACAGAGCCCGACAGAGCCCGACAGAGCCCGACAGGGCCCGATAGGGCCCAGTAGAGCCCGACAGAGCCCGACAGAGCCCGACAGAGCCCGACAGGGCCCGACAGGGCCCGACAGGGCCCGACAGGGCCCAGTAGAGCCCGACAGAGCCCGACAGAGCCCGACAGAGCCCGACAGGGCCCGACAGAGCCCGACAGAGCCCGACAGAGCCCGACAGAGCCCGACAGATCCCGACAGGGCCCGACAGAGCCCGACAGGGCCCGACAGGGCCCGACAGAGCCCGACAGGGCCCGACAGAGCCCGACAGAGCCCGACAGAGCCCGACAGAACCCGACAGAGCCCGACAGAGCCCGACAGAGCCCAGTAGAGCCCGACAGGGCCCGACAGGGCCCGACAGAGCCCAGTAGAGCCCAGTAGAGCCCGACAGAGCCCGACAGAGCCCGCCAGGGCCCGAAAGTGCCCGACAGAGCCCGACAGAGCCCGAAAGAGCCCGACAGAGCCCGACAGAGCCCAGTAGAGCCCGACAGAGCACGACAGAGCCCGACAGAGCCCGACAGAGACCGACAGGGCCCGACAGGGCCCGACAGAGCCCAGTAGAGCCCGACAGAGCCCGACAGAGCCCGACAGAGCCCGACAGAGCCCGACAGGGCCCGACAGAGCCCAGTAGAGCCCGACAGAGCCCGGTAGAGCCCGACAGAGCCCGACAGAGCCCGACAGGGCCCGACAGGGCCCGACAGGGCCCGACAGAGCCCGACAGGGCCCGACAGAGCCCAGTAGAGCCCGACAGAGCCCGACAGAGCCCGACAGAGCCTGACAGGGCCCGACAGAGCCCGACAGAGCCCAGTAGAGCCCGACAGAGCCCAACAGAGCCCGACAGAGCCCGACAGAGCCCGACAGGGCCCGACAGGGCCCGACAGAGCCCGACAGGGCCCGACAGAGCCCAGTAGAGCCCAGTTGAGCCCGACAGAGCCCGACACAGCCCGAGAGGGCCCGACAGGGCCCGACAGGGCCCAGTAGAGCCCGACAGAGCCCGACAGAGCCCGACAGGGCCCGACAGGGCCCAGTAGAGCCCGACAGAGCCCGACAGAGCCCGACAGAGCCCGACAGGGCCCGACAGGGCCCGACAGAGCCCGACAGAACCCGACAGGGCCCAGTAGAGCCCGACAGAGCCCGACAGAGCCCGACAGAGCCCGACAGAGCCCGACAGCGCCCAGTAGAGCCCGACAGAGCCCGACAGAGCCCGACAGGGCCCGAAAGTGCCCGACAGAGCCCGACAGAGCCCGAAAGAGCCCGACAGAGCCCGACAGAGCCCAGTAGAGCCCGACAGAGCCCGACAGAGCCCGACAGTACCCGACGGAGCCCGACAGAGCCCAGTGGAGCCCGACAGAGCCCGACAGGGCCCGACAGGGCCCGACAGGGCCCGACAGGGCCCGACAGAGCCCGACAGGGCCCGACAGAGCCCAGTAGAGCCCAGTTGAGCCCGACAGAGCCCGACAGAGCCCGACAGGGCCCAGTAGAGCCCGACAGAGCCCGACAGAGCCCGACAGAGCCCGACAGGGCCCGACAGAGCCCGACAGAGCCCAGTAGAGCCCGACAGAGCCCGACAGAGCCCGACAGAGCCCGACAGGGCCCAGTAGAGCCCATTAGAGCCCGACAGAGCCCAGTAGAGCCCGACAGAGCCCGACAGAGCCCGACAGAGCCCGACAGGGCCCGACAGGGCCCGACAAAGCCCGACAGAGCCCGACAGAGCCCAGTAGAGCCCGACAGAGCCCGACAGAGCCTGACAGAGCCTGACAGAGCCTGACAGGGCCCGACAGAGCCCGACAGAGCCCAGTAGAGCCCGACAGAGCCCGACAGGGCCCGACAGGGTCCAGTAGATCCCGACAGAGCCCGACAGATCCAGACAGAGCCCGACAGAGCCCGACAGGGCCCAGTAGAGCCCGACAGAGCCCGACAGAGCCCGACAGAGCCCGACAGGGCCCGACAGGGCCCAGTAGAGCCCGACAGAGCCCGACAGAGCCCGACAGAGCCCGACAGGGCCCGACAGGGCCCGACAGAGCCCGACAGAGCCCGACAGGGCCCAGTAGAGCCCGACAGAGCCCGACAGAGCCCGACAGAGCCCGAAAGGGCCCGACAGAGCCCGACAGGGCCCGACAGAGCCCGACATAGCCCGACATAGCCCGACAGAGCCCGACAGAGCCCGACAGGGCCCGACAGAGCCCGACAGGGCCCGACAGGGCCCGACAGAGCCCGACAGGGCCCGACAGGGCCCGACAGAGCCCGACAGAGCCCGACAGGGCCCGACAGAACCCGACAGAGCCCAGTAGAGCCCGACAGAGCCCGACAGAGCCCGACAGAGCCCGACAGAGCCCAGTAGAGCCCGACAGAGCCCGACAGAGCCCGACAGGGCCCGACAGGGCCCGACAGGGCCCAGTAAATCCCGACAGAGCCCGACAGAGCCCAACAGAGCCCGACAGAGCCTAGTAGAGCCCGACAGAGCCCGACAGAGCCCGACAGAGCCCAGTAGAGACCGACAGGGCCCGACAGGGCCCAGTAGAGCCCGACAGAGCCCGACAGGGCCCGACAGGGCCCGACAGGGCCCAGTAGAGCCCGACAGTGCCCGACAGAGCCCGACAGAGCCCGACAGGTCCCGACAGGGCCCAACAGGGCCCGACAGAGACCGACAGGGCCCAGTAGAGCCCGACAGAGCCCGACAGAGCCCGTCAGAGCCCGACAGAGCCCGACAGGGCCCAGTAGAGCCCGACAGAGCCCGACAGAGCCCGACAGGGCCCGACAGGGCCCGACAGGGCCCGACAGGGCCCGACAGAGCCCGACAGGGCCCAGTATAGCCCGACAGAGCCCGACAGAGCCCGACAGGGCCCGACAGGGCCCGACAGAGCCCGACAGAGCCCGACAGGGCCCAGTAGAGCCCGACAGAGCCCGACAGAGCCCGACAGAGCCCGACAGGGCCCGACAGGGCCCGACAGAGCCCGACAGAGCCCGACAGAGCCCGACAGATCCCGACAGGGCCCGACAGAGCCCGACAGGGCCCGACAGGGCCCGACAGAGCCCGACAGGGCCCGACAGAGCCCGACAGAGCCCGACAGAGCCCGACAGAACCCGACAGAGCCCGACAGAGCCCGACAGAGCCCAGTAGAGCCCGACAGGGCCCGACAGGGCCCGACAGAGCCCAGTAGAGCCCAGTAGAGCCCGACAGAGCCCGACAGAGCCCGCCAGGGCCCGAAAGTGCCCGACAGAGCCCGACAGAGCCCGACAGAGCCCGACAGAGCCCGACAGGGCCCGACAGGGCCCGACAGGGCCCGACAGAGCCCGACAGGGCCCGACAGGGCCCAGTAGAGCCCGACAGAGCCCGACAGAGCCCGACAGAGCCCGACAGGGCCCGATAGGGCCCAGTAGAGCCCGACAGAGCCCGACAGAGCCCGACAGAGCCCGACAGGGCCCGACAGGGCCCGACAGGGCCCGACAGGGCCCAGTAGAGCCCGACAGAGCCCGACAGAGCCCGACAGAGCCCGACAGGGCCCGACAGAGCCCGACAGAGCCCGACAGAGCCCGACAGATCCCGACAGGGCCCGACAGAGCCCGACAGGGCCCGACAGGGCCCGACAGAGCCCGACAGGGCCCGACAGAGCCCGACAGAGCCCGACAGAGCCCGACAGAACCCGACAGAGCCCGACAGAGCCCGACAGAGCCCAGTAGAGCCCGACAGGGCCCGACAGGGCCCGACAGAGCCCAGTAGAGCCCAGTAGAGCCCGACAGAGCCCGACAGAGCCCGCCAGGGCCCGAAAGTGCCCGACAGAGCCCGACAGAGCCCGAAAGAGCCCGACAGAGCCCGACAGAGCCCAGTAGAGCCCGACAGAGCACGACAGAGCCCGACAGAGCCCGACAGAGACCGACAGGGCCCGACAGGGCCCGACAGAGCCCAGTAGAGCCCGACAGAGCCCGACAGAGCCCGACAGAGCCCGACAGAGCCCGACAGGGCCCGACAGAGCCCAGTAGAGCCCGACAGAGCCCGGTAGAGCCCGACAGAGCCCGACAGAGCCCGACAGGGCCCGACAGGGCCCGACAGGGCCCGACAGAGCCCGACAGGGCCCGACAGAGCCCAGTAGAGCCCGACAGAGCCCGACAGAGCCCGACAGAGCCTGACAGGGCCCGACAGAGCCCGACAGAGCCCAGTAGAGCCCGACAGAGCCCAACAGAGCCCGACAGAGCCCGACAGAGCCCGACAGGGCCCGACAGGGCCCGACAGAGCCCGACAGGGCCCGACAGAGCCCAGTAGAGCCCAGTTGAGCCCGACAGAGCCCGACACAGCCCGAGAGGGCCCGACAGGGCCCGACAGGGCCCAGTAGAGCCCGACAGAGCCCGACAGAGCCCGACAGGGCCCGACAGGGCCCAGTAGAGCCCGACAGAGCCCGACAGAGCCCGACAGAGCCCGACAGGGCCCGACAGGGCCCGACAGAGCCCGACAGAACCCGACAGGGCCCAGTAGAGCCCGACAGAGCCCGACAGAGCCCGACAGAGCCCGACAGAGCCCGACAGCGCCCAGTAGAGCCCGACAGAGCCCGACAGAGCCCGACAGGGCCCGAAAGTGCCCGACAGAGCCCGACAGAGCCCGAAAGAGCCCGACAGAGCCCGACAGAGCCCAGTAGAGCCCGACAGAGCCCGACAGAGCCCGACAGTACCCGACGGAGCCCGACAGAGCCCAGTGGAGCCCGACAGGGCCCGACAGGGCCCGACAGGGCCCGACAGAGCCCGACAGGGCCCGACAGAGCCCAGTAGAGCCCAGTTGAGCCCGACAGAGCCCGACAGAGCCCGACAGGGCCCAGTAGAGCCCGACAGAGCCCGACAGAGCCCGACAGAGCCCGACAGGGCCCGACAGAGCCCGACAGAGCCCAGTAGAGCCCGACAGAGCCCGACAGAGCCCGACAGAGCCCGACAGGGCCCAGTAGAGCCCATTAGAGCCCGACAGAGCCCAGTAGAGCCCGACAGAGCCCGACAGAGCCCGACAGAGCCCGACAGGGCCCGACAGGGCCCGACAGAGCCCGACAGAGCCCGACAGAGCCCAGTAGAGCCCGACAGAGCCCGACAGAGCCTGACAGAGCCTGACAGAGCCTGACAGGGCCCGACAGAGCCCGACAGAGCCCAGTAGAGCCCGACAGAGCCCGACAGGGCCCGACAGGGTCCAGTAGATCCCGACAGAGCCCGACAGATCCAGACAGAGCCCGACAGAGCCCGACAGGGCCCAGTAGAGCCCGACAGAGCCCGACAGAGCCCGACAGAGCCCGACAGGGCCCGACAGGGCCCAGTAGAGCCCGACAGAGCCCGACAGAGCCCGACAGAGCCCGACAGGGCCCGACAGGGCCCGACAGAGCCCGACAGAGCCCGACAGGGCCCAGTAGAGCCCGACAGAGCCCGACAGAGCCCGACAGAGCCCGAAAGGGCCCGACAGAGCCCGACAGGGCCCGACAGAGCCCGACATAGCCCGACATAGCCCGACAGAGCCCGACAGAGCCCGACAGGGCCCGACAGAGCCCGACAGGGCCCGACAGGGCCCGACAGAGCCCGACAGGGCCCGACAGGGCCCGACAGAGCCCGACAGAGCCCGACAGGGCCCGACAGAACCCGACAGAGCCCAGTAGAGCCCGACAGAGCCCGACAGAGCCCGACAGAGCCCGACAGAGCCCAGTAGAGCCCGACAGAGCCCGACAGAGCCCGACAGGGCCCGACAGGGCCCGACAGGGCCCAGTAAATCCCGACAGAGCCCGACAGAGCCCAACAGAGCCCGACAGAGCCTAGTAGAGCCCGACAGAGCCCGACAGAGCCCGACAGAGCCCAGTAGAGACCGACAGGGCCCGACAGGGCCCAGTAGAGCCCGACAGAGCCCGACAGGGCCCGACAGGGCCCGACAGGGCCCAGTAGAGCCCGACAGTGCCCGACAGAGCCCGACAGAGCCCGACAGGTCCCGACAGGGCCCAACAGGGCCCGACAGAGACCGACAGGGCCCAGTAGAGCCCGACAGAGCCCGACAGAGCCCGTCAGAGCCCGACAGAGCCCGACAGGGCCCAGTAGAGCCCGACAGAGCCCGACAGAGCCCGACAGGGCCCGACAGGGCCCGACAGGGCCCGACAGGGCCCGACAGAGCCCGACAGGGCCCAGTATAGCCCGACAGAGCCCGACAGAGCCCGACAGGGCCCGACAGGGCCCGACAGAGCCCGACAGAGCCCGACAGGGCCCAGTAGAGCCCGACAGAGCCCGACAGAGCCCGACAGAGCCCGACAGGGCCCGACAGGGCCCGACAGAGCCCGACAGAGCCCAGTAGAGCCCGACAGAGCCCGACAGAGCCCGACAGAGCCCGACAGGGCCCAGTAGAGCCCATTAGAGCCCGACAGAGCCCAGTAGAGCCCGACAGAGCCCGACAGAGCCCGACAGAGCCCGACAGGGCCCGACAGGGCCCGACAGAGCCCGACAGAGCCTGACAGGGCCCGACAGAGCCCGACAGAGACCAGTAGAGCCCGACAGAGCCCGACAGAGCCCGACAGGGCCCGACAGGGCCCGACAGGGCCCGACAGAGCCCGACAGAGCCCGACAGGGCCCGACAGGGCCCAGTAGAGCCCGACAGAGCCCGACAGAGCCCGACAGAGCCCGACAGAGCCCGACAGGGCCCGACAGGGCCCAGTAGAGCCCGACAGAGCCCGACAGAGCCCGACAGAGCCCGACAGGGCCCGACAGGGCCCGACAGGGCCCGACAGAGCCCGACAGGGCCCAGTAGAGCCCGACAGAGCCCGACAGAGCCCGACAGAGCCCGACAGCGCCCAGTAGAGCCCGACAGAGCCCGACAGAGCCCGACAGGGCCCGACAGGGCCCGACAGGGCCCGACAGAGCCCGACAGGGCCCGACAGGGCCCAGTAGAGCCCGACAGAGCCCGACAGAGCCCGACAGAGCCCGACAGGGCCCGACAGGGCCCGACAGGGCCCGACAGAGCCCGACAGGGCCCGACAGGGCCCAGTAGAGCCCGACAGAGCCCGACAGAGCCCGACAGAGCCCGACAGGGCCCGATAGGGCCCAGTAGAGCCCGACAGAGCCCGACAGAGCCCGACAGAGCCCGACAGGGCCCGACAGGGCCCGACAGGGCCCGACAGGGCCCAGTAGAGCCCGACAGAGCCCGACAGAGCCCGACAGAGCCCGACAGGGCCCGACAGAGCCCGACAGAGCCCGACAGAGCCCGACATAGCCCGACAGAGCCCGACAGAGCCCGACAGATCCCGACAGGGCCCGACAGAGCCCGACAGGGCCCGACAGGGCCCGACAGAGCCCGACAGGGCCCGACAGAGCCCGACAGAGCCCGACAGAGCCCGACAGAACCCGACAGAGCCCGACAGAGCCCGACAGAGCCCAGTAGAGCCCGACAGGGCCCGACAGGGCCCGACAGAGCCCAGTAGAGCCCAGTAGAGCCCGACAGAGCCCGACAGAGCCCGCCAGGGCCCGAAAGTGCCCGACAGAGCCCGACAGAGCCCGAAAGAGCCCGACAGAGCCCGACAGAGCCCAGTAGAGCCCGACAGAGCACGACAGAGCCCGACAGAGCCCGACAGAGACCGACAGGGCCCGACAGGGCCCGACAGAGCCCAGTAGAGCCCGACAGAGCCCGACAGAGCCCGACAGAGCCCGACAGAGCCCGACAGGGCCCGACAGAGCCCAGTAGAGCCCGACAGAGCCCGGTAGAGCCCGACAGAGCCCGACAGAGCCCGACAGGGCCCGACAGGGCCCGACAGGGCCCGACAGAGCCCGACAGGGCCCGACAGAGCCCAGTAGAGCCCGACAGAGCCCGACAGAGCCCGACAGAGCCTGACAGGGCCCGACAGAGCCCGACAGAGCCCAGTAGAGCCCGACAGAGCCCAACAGAGCCCGACAGAGCCCGACAGAGCCCGACAGGGCCCGACAGGGCCCGACAGAGCCCGACAGGGCCCGACAGAGCCCAGTAGAGCCCAGTTGAGCCCGACAGAGCCCGACACAGCCCGAGAGGGCCCGACAGGGCCCGACAGGGCCCAGTAGAGCCCGACAGAGCCCGACAGGGCCCGACAGGGCCCAGTAGAGCCCGACAGAGCCCGACAGAGCCCGACAGGGCCCGACAGAGCCCGACAGAACCCGACAGGGCCCAGTAGAGCCCGACAGAGCCCGACAGAGCCCGACAGAGCCCGACAGAGCCCGACAGCGCCCAGTAGAGCCCGACAGAGCCCGACAGAGCCCGACAGGGCCCGAAAGTGCCCGACAGAGCCCGAAAGAGCCCGACAGAGCCCGACAGAGCCCAGTAGAGCCCGACAGAGCCCGACAGAGCCCGACAGTACCCGACGGAGCCCGACAGAGCCCAGTAGAGCCCGACAGAGCCCGACAGAGCCCGACAGAGCCCGACAGGGCCCAGTAGAGCCCGACAGAGCCCGACAGAGCCCGACAGAGCCCGACAGAGCCCGAAAGGGCCCGACAGGGCCCAGTAGAGCCCGACAGAGCCCGACAGAACCCCCCAGAGCCCGACAGAGCCCGACAGAGCCCGACAGAGCCCGACAGAGCCCAGTAGAGCCCGACAGAGCCCGACAGAGCCCGACAGGGCCCGACAGAGCCCGACAGAGCCCGACAGGGCCCGACAGGGCCCGACAGAGCCCGACAGAGCCCGACAGGGCCCAGTAGAGCCCGACAGAGCCCGACAGAGCCCGACAGAGCCCGACAGGGCCCGACAGGGCCCAGTAGAGCCCGACAGAGCCCAGTAGAGCCCAGTAGAGCCCGACAGAGCCCGACAGAGCCCGACAGGGCCCAGTAGAGCCCGACAGAGCCCGACAGAGCCCGACAGAGCCCGACGGAGCCCGACAGAGCCCGACAGGGCGCGACAGAGCCCGACAGAGCCCGACAGAGCCCAGTAGAGCCCGACAGAGCCCGACAGAGCCCGACAGAGCCCGACAGGGCCCGACAGAGCCCGACAGAGCCCGACAGAGCCCGACAGGGCCCGACAGAGCCCGACAGAGCCCGACAGGGCCCAGTAGAGCCCGACAGAGCCCGACAGAGCCCGACAGAGCCCGACAGGGCCCGACAGAGCCCGACAGAGCCCGACAGAGCCCGACAGGGCCCGACAGAGCCCGACAGAGCCCGACAGAGCCCGACAGGGCCCGACAGAGCCCGACAGAGCCCGACAGGGCCCGACAGGGCCCGACAGAGCCCGACAGAGCCCGACAGAGCCCGACAGGGCCCGACAGAACCCGACAGAGCCCAGTAGAGCCCGACAGAGCCCGACAGAGCCCGACAGAGCCCAGTAGAGCCCGACAGAGCCCGACAGAGCCCGACAGGGCCCGACAGGGCCCGACAGGGCCCAGTAGAGCCCGACAGAGCCCGACAGAGCCCGACAGAGCCCAGTAGAGCTCGACAGGGCCCAGTAGAGCCCGACAGAGCCCGACAGAGCCCGACAGAGCCCAGTAGAGCTCGACAGGGCCCGACAGGGCCCGACAGAGCCCGACAGAGCCCGACAGGGCCCAGCAGAGCCCGACAGAGCCCGACAGAGCCCGACAGAACCCGACAGAGCCTGACAGAGCCCAGTAGAGCCCGACAGAGCCCGACAGAGCCCGACAGAGCCCGACAGAGCCCAGTAGAGCCCGACAGGGCCCGACAGGGCCCGACAGGGCCCAGTAGAGGCCGACAGAGCCCGACAGAGCCCAGTAGAGCCCAGTAGAGCCCGACAGAGCCTGACAGAGCCCGACAGAACCCGACAGAGCCCGACAGGGCCCGACAGACCCCGACAGAGCCCGACAGGGTCCGAAAGGGCCCGACAGGGCCCGACAGGGCCCGACAGATCCCAGTAGAGACCAGTAGAGCCCGACAGAGCCCGACAGAGCCCGACAGGGCCCGACAGAGCCCGACAGGGCCCGACAGAGCCCGACAGAGCCCGACAGGGCCCGACAGAGCCCGACAGAGCCCGACAGAGCCCAGTAGATCCCGACAGAGCCCGAAAGGGCCCGACAGGGCCCGACAGGGCCCGACAGAGCCCGACAGAGCCCAGTAGAGCCCAGTAGAGCCCGACAGAGCCCGACAGAGCCCGACAGGGCCCGAAAGTGCCCGACAGAGCCCAGTAGAGCCCGACAGAGCCCGACAGGGCCCGACAGGGCCCGACAGGGCCCGACAGAGCCCGACAGAGCCCAGTAGAGCCCGACAGAGCCCGACAGAGCCCGACAGAGCCCGACAGGGCCCGAAAGTGCCCGACAGAGCCCGACAGAGCCCAGTAGAGCCCGACAGAGCCCAACAGAGACCGACAGAGCCCGACATAGCCCGACAGGGCCCGACAGAGCCCGACAGAGCCCGACAGAGCCCGACAGAGCCCAGTAGAGCCCAGTTGAGCCCGACAGAGCCCGACAGAGCCCGACAGGGCTCGACAGGGCCCGACAGGGCCCAGTAGAGCCCGACAGAGCCCGACAGAGCCCGACAGAGCCCGACAGGGCCCGACAGGGCCCAGTAGAGCCCGACAGAGCCCGACAGAGCCCGACAGGGCCCGACAGGGCCCGACAGAGCCCGACAGAGCCCGACAGGGCCCAGTAGAGCCCGACAGAGCCCGACAGAGCCCGACAGAGCCCGACAGAGCCCGACAGCGCCCAGTAGAGCCCGACAGAGCCCGACAGAGCCCGACAGGGCCCGACAGAGCCCGACAGGGCCCGACAGAGCCCGACAGAGCCCGACAGAGCCCGACAGGGCCCGACAGGGCCCAGTAGAGCCCGACAGAGCCCGACAGGGCCCGACAGAGCCCGACAGAGCCCGACAGAGCCCGACAGGGCCCGGCAGAGCCCGACAGAGCCCAGTAGAGCCCGACAGAGCCCGACAGAGCCCGACAGAGCCCGACAGAGCCCAGTAGAGCCCGACAGAGCCCGACAGAGCCCGACAGAGCCCGACAGGGCCCAGTAGAGCCCGACAGAGCCCGACAGAGCCCGACAGAGCCCGACAGGGCCCGAAAGGGCCCGACAGGGCCCAGTAGAGCCCAACAGAGCCCGACAGAGCCCGACAGAACCCCCCAGAGTCCGACAGAGCCCGACAGAGCCCGACAGAACCCGACACAGCCCGACAGAGCCCAGTAGAGCCCGACAGAGCCCGACAGAGCCCGACAGAGCCCGACAGGGCCCAGTAGAGCTCGACAGAGCCTGACAGAGCCCGACAGAGCCCGACAGGGCCCGACAGGGCCCAGTAGAGCCCGACAGAGCCCGACAGAGCCCGACAGAGCCCGACAGAACCCCCCAGAGCCCGACAGAGCCCGACAGAGCCCGACAGGGCCCGACAGGGCCCGACAGAGCCCGACAGAACCCGACAGGGCCCAGTAGAGCCCGACAGAGCCCGACAGGGCCCGACAGGGTCCAGTAGATCCCGACAGAGCCCGACAGATCCAGACAGAGCCCGACAGAGCCCGACAGGGCCCAGTAGAGCCCGACAGAGCCCGACAGAGCCCGACAGAGCCCGACAGGGCCCGACAGGGCCCAGTAGAGCCCGACAGAGCCCGACAGAGCCCGACAGAGCCCGACAGGGCCCGACAGGGCCCGACAGAGCCCGACAGAGCCCGACAGGGCCCAGTAGAGCCCGACAGAGCCCGACAGAGCCCGACAGAGCCCGACAGAGCCCGACAGGGCCCGACAGGGCCCGACAGAGCCCGACAGAGCCCGACGTAGCCCGACAGAGCCCGACAGAGCCCGACAGGGCACGACAGGGCCCGACAGAGCCCGACAGAGCCCGACAGAGCCCGACAGGGCCCGACAGAACCCGACAGAGCCCAGTAGAGCCCGACAGAGCCCGACAGAGCCCGACAGAGCCCAGTAGAGCCCGACAGAGCCCGACAGAGCCCGACAGGGCCCGACAGGGCCCGACAGGGCCCAGTAAATCCCGACAGAGCCCGACAGAGCCCAACAGAGCCCGACAGAGGCCAGTAGAGCCCGACAGAGCCCGACAGAGCCCGACAGAGCCCGACAGAGCCCAGTAGAGACCGACAGGGCCCGACAGGGCCCAGTAGAGCCCGACAGAGCCCGACAGGGCCCGACAGGGCCCGACAGGGCCCAGTAGAGCCCGACAGTGCCCGACAGAGCCCGACAGAGCCCGACAGGGCCCGACAGGGCCCAACAGGGCCCGACAGAGCCCGACAGGGCCCAGTAGAGCCCGACAGAGCCTGACAGAGCCCGTCAGAGCCCGACAGAGCCCGACAGGGCCCAGTAGAGCCCGACAGAGCCCGACAGAGCCCGACAGAGCCCGACAGGGCCCGACAGGGCCCGACAGAGCCCGACAGGGCCCGACAGGGCCCGACAGAGCCCGACAGAGCCCGACAGGGCCCAGTAGAGCCCGACAGAGCCCGACAGAGCCCGACAGGGCCCGACAGGGCCCGACAGGGCCCGACAGAGCCCGACAGGGCCCAGTAGAGCCCGACAGAGCCCGACAGAGCCCGACAGAGCCCGACAGGGCCCGACAGAGCCCGACAGAGCCCAGTAGAGCCCGACAGAGCCCGATAGAGCCCGACAGAGCCCGACAGGGCCCAGTAGAGCCCAGTAGAGCCCGACAGAGCCCAGTAGAGCCCGACAGAGCCCGACAGAGCCCGACAGAGCCCGACAGGGCCCGACAGGGCCCGACAGAGCCCGACAGAGCCCAGTAGAGCCCGACAGAGCCCGACAGAGCCCGACAGAGCCTGACAGGGCCCGACAGAGCCCGACAGAGCCCAGTAGAGCCCGACAGAGCCCAACAGAGCCCGACAGAGCCCGACAGAGCCCGACAGGGCCCGACAGAGCCCGACAGAGCCCGACAGGGCCCGACAGGGCCCAGTAGAGCCCAGTTGAGCCCGACAGAGCCCGACAGAGCCCGACAGGGCCCGACAGGGCCCGACAGAGCCCGACAGAGCCCGACAGGGCCCAGTAGAGCCCGACAGAGCCCGACAGAGCCCGACAGAGCCCGACAGAGCCCGACAGCGCCCAGTAGAGCCCGACAGAGCCCGACAGAGCCCGACAGGGCCCGACAGAGCCCGACAGGGCCCGACAGAGCCCGACAGAGCCCGACAGGGCCCGACAGGGCCCAGTAGAGCCCGACAGAGCCCGACAGGGCCCGACAGAGCCCGACAGAGCCCGACAGAGCCCGACAGGGCCCGGCAGAGCCCGACAGAGCCCAGTAGAGCCCGACAGAGCCCGACAGAGCCCGACAGAGCCCGACAGAGCCCGACAGAGCCCAGTAGAGCCCGACAGAGCCCGACAGAGCCCGACAGAGCCCGACAGAGCCCGACAGGGCCCAGTAGAGCCCGACAGAGCCCGACAGAGCCCAACAGAGCCCGACAGGGCCCGAAAGGGCCCGACAGGGCCCAGTAGAGCCCGACAGAGCCCGACAGAGCCCGACAGAACCCCCCAGAGTCCGACAGAGCCCGACAGAGCCCGACAGAACCCGACACAGCCCGACAGAGCCCAGTAGAGCCTGACAGAGCCCGACAGAGCCCGACAGGGCCCAGTAGAGCTCGACAGAGCCTGACAGAGCCCGACAGAGCCCGACAGGGCCCGACAGGGCCCAGTAGAGCCCGACAGAGCCCGACAGAGCCCGACAGAGCCCGACAGAGCCCGACAGAACCCCCCAGAGCCCGACAGAGCCCGACAGAGCCCGACAGGGCCCGACAGGGCCCGACAGAGCCCGACAGAGCCCGACAGGGCCCAGTAGAGCCCGACAGAGCCCGACAGGGCCCGACAGGGTCCAGTAGATCCCGACAGAGCCCGACAGATCCAGACAGAGCCCGACAGAGCCCGACAGGGCCCAGTAGAGCCCGACAGAGCCCGACAGAGCCCGACAGAGCCCGACAGGGCCCGACAGGGCCCAGTAGAGCCCGACAGAGCCCGACAGAGCCCGACAGAGCCCGACAGGGCCCGACAGGGCCCGACAGAGCCCGACAGAGCCCGACAGGGCCCAGTAGAGCCCGACAGAGCCCGACAGAGCCCGACAGAGCCCGACAGGGCCCGACAGAGCCCGACAGGGCCCGACAGAGCCCGACATAGCCCGACGTAGCCCGACAGAGCCCGACAGAGCCCGACAGAGCCCGACAGGGCCCGACAGGGCCCGACAGGGCCCAACAGGGCCCGACAGAGCCCGACAGGGCCCGACAGAGCCCGACAGAGCCCGACAGGGCCCGACAGAACCCGACAGAGCCCAGTAGAGCCCGACAGAGCCCGACAGAGCCCGACAGAGCCCGACAGAGCCCAGTAGAGCCCGACAGAGCCCGACAGAGCCCGACAGGGCCCGACAGGGCCCGACAGGGCCCACTAAATCCCGACAGAGCCCGACAGAGCCCAACAGAGCCCGACAGAGCCCAGTAGAGCCCGACAGAGCCCGACAGAGCCCGACAGAGCCCGACAGAGCCCAGTAGAGACCGACAGGGCCCGACAGGGCCCAGTAGAGCCCGACAGGGCCCGACAGGTCCCAGTAGAGCCCGACAGAGCCCGACAGGGCCCGACAGGGCCCGACAGGGCCCAGTAGAGCCCGACAGTGCCCGACAGAGCCCGACAGAGCCCGACAGGGCCCGACAGGGCCCAACAGGGCCCGACAGAGCCCGACAGGGCCCAGTAGAGCCCGACAGAGCCTGACAGAGCCCGTCAGAGCCCGACAGAGCCCGACAGGGCCCAGTAGAGCCCGACAGAGCCCGACAGAGCCCGACAGAGCCCGACAGGGCCCGACAGGGCCCGACAGGGCCCGACAGGGCCCAGTAGAGCCCGACAGAGCCCGACAGAGCCCGACAGAGCCCGACAGGGCCCGACAGAGCCCGACAGAGCCCGACAGAGCCCGACATAGCCCGACAGAGCCCGACAGAGCCCGACAGATCCCGACAGGGCCCGACAGAGCCCGACAGGGCCCGACAGGGCCCGACAGAGCCCGACAGGGCCCGACAGAGCCCGACAGAGCCCGACAGAGCCCGACAGAACCCGACAGAGCCCGACAGAGCCCGACAGAGCCCAGTAGAGCCCGACAGGGCCCGACAGGGCCCGACAGAGCCCAGTAGAGCCCAGTAGAGCCCGACAGAGCCCGACAGAGCCCGCCAGGGCCCGAAAGTGCCCGACAGAGCCCGACAGAGCCCGAAAGAGCCCGACAGAGCCCGACAGAGCCCAGTAGAGCCCGACAGAGCACGACAGAGCCCGACAGAGCCCGACAGAGACCGACAGGGCCCGACAGGGCCCGACAGAGCCCAGTAGAGCCCGACAGAGCCCGACAGAGCCCGACAGAGCCCGACAGAGCCCGACAGGGCCCGACAGAGCCCAGTAGAGCCCGACAGAGCCCGGTAGAGCCCGACAGAGCCCGACAGAGCCCGACAGGGCCCGACAGGGCCCGACAGGGCCCGACAGAGCCCGACAGGGCCCGACAGAGCCCAGTAGAGCCCGACAGAGCCCGACAGAGCCCGACAGAGCCTGACAGGGCCCGACAGAGCCCGACAGAGCCCAGTAGAGCCCGACAGAGCCCAACAGAGCCCGACAGAGCCCGACAGAGCCCGACAGGGCCCGACAGGGCCCGACAGAGCCCGACAGGGCCCGACAGAGCCCAGTAGAGCCCAGTTGAGCCCGACAGAGCCCGACACAGCCCGAGAGGGCCCGACAGGGCCCGACAGGGCCCAGTAGAGCCCGACAGAGCCCGACAGGGCCCGACAGGGCCCAGTAGAGCCCGACAGAGCCCGACAGAGCCCGACAGAGCCCGACAGGGCCCGACAGGGCCCGACAGAGCCCGACAGAACCCGACAGGGCCCAGTAGAGCCCGACAGAGCCCGACAGAGCCCGACAGAGCCCGACAGAGCCCGACAGCGCCCAGTAGAGCCCGACAGAGCCCGACAGAGCCCGACAGGGCCCGAAAGTGCCCGACAGAGCCCGACAGAGCCCGAAAGAGCCCGACAGAGCCCGACAGAGCCCAGTAGAGCCCGACAGAGCCCGACAGAGCCCGACAGTACCCGACGGAGCCCGACAGAGCCCAGTAGAGCCCGACAGAGCCCGACAGAGCCCGACAGAGCCCGACAGGGCCCAGTAGAGCCCGACAGAGCCCGACAGAGCCCGACAGAGCCCGACAGAGCCCGAAAGGGCCCGACAGGGCCCAGTAGAGCCCGACAGAGCCCGACAGAACCCCCCAGAGCCCGACAGAGCCCGACAGAGCCCGACAGAGCCCGACAGAGCCCAGTAGAGCCCGACAGAGCCCGACAGAGCCCGACAGGGCCCGACAGGTCCCGACAGAGCCCGACAGAGCCCGACAGGGCCCGACAGGGCCCGACAGAGCCCGACAGAGCCCGACAGGGCCCAGTAGAGCCCGACAGAGCCCGACAGAGCCCGACAGAGCCCGACAGGGCCCGACAGGGCCCAGTAGAGCCCGACAGAGCCCAGTAGAGCCCAGTAGAGCCCGACAGAGCCCGACAGAGCCCGACAGGGCCCAGTAGAGCCCGACAGAGCCCGACAGAGCCCGACAGAGCCCGACGGAGCCCGACAGAGCCCGACAGGGCGCGACAGAGCCCGACAGAGCCCGACAGAGCCCAGTAGAGCCCGACAGAGCCCGACAGAGCCCGACAGAGCCCGACAGGGCCCGACAGAGCCCGACAGAGCCCGACAGAGCCCGACAGGGCCCGACAGAGCCCGACAGAGCCCGACAGGGCCCAGTAGAGCCCGACAGAGCCCGACAGAGCCCGACAGAGCCCGACAGGGCCCGACAGAGCCCGACAGAGCCCGACAGAGCCCGACAGGGCCCGACAGAGCCCGACAGAGCCCGACAGAGCCCGACAGGGCCCGACAAAGCCCAACAGGGCCCGACAGGGCCCGACAGAGCCCGACAGGGCCCGACAGGGCCCGACAGAGCCCGACAGAGCCCGACAGAGCCCGACAGGGCCCGACAGAACCCGACAGAGCCCAGTAGAGCCCGACAGAGCCCGACAGAGCCCGACAGAGCCCAGTAGAGCCCGACAGAGCCCGACAGAGCCCGACAGGGCCCGACAGGGCCCGACAGGGCCCAGTAGAGCCCGACAGAGCCCGACAGAGCCCGACAGAGCCCAGTAGAGCTCGACAGGGCCCAGTAGAGCCCGACAGAGCCCGACAGAGCCCGACAGAGCCCAGTAGAGCTCGACAGGGCCCGACAGGGCCCGACAGAGCCCGACAGAGCCCGACAGGGCCCAGCAGAGCCCGACAGAGCCCGACAGAGCCCGACAGAACCCGACAGAGCCTGACAGAGCCCAGTAGAGCCCGACAGAGCCCGACAGAGCCCGACAGAGCCCGACAGAGCCCAGTAGAGCCCGACAGGGCCCGACAGGGCCCGACAGGGCCCAGTAGAGGCCGACAGAGCCCGACAGAGCCCAGTAGAGCCCAGTAGAGCCCGACAGAGCCTGACAGAGCCCGACAGAACCCGACAGAGCCCGACAGGGCCCGACAGACCCCGACAGAGCCCGACAGGGTCCGAAAGGGCCCGACAGGGCCCGACAGGGCCCGACAGATCCCAGTAGAGACCAGTAGAGCCCGACAGAGCCCGACAGAGCCCGACAGGGCCCGACAGAGCCCGACAGGGCCCGACAGAGCCCGACAGGGCCCGACAGAGCCCGACAGAGCCCGACAGGGCCCGACAGAGCCCGACAGAGCCCGACAGAGCCCAGTAGATCCCGACAGAGCCCGAAAGGGCCCGACAGGGCCCGACAGGGCCCGACAGAGCCCGACAGAGCCCAGTAGAGCCCAGTAGAGCCCGACAGAGCCCGACAGAGCCCGACAGGGCCCGAAAGTGCCCGACAGAGCCCAGTAGAGCCCGACAGAGCCCGACAGGGCCCGACAGGGCCCGACAGGGCCCGACAGAGCCCGACAGAGCCCAGTAGAGCCCGACAGAGCCCGACAGAACCCGACAGAGCCCGACAGGGCCCGAAAGTGCCCGACAGAGCCCGACAGAGCCCAGTAGAGCCCGACAGAGCCCAACAGAGACCGACAGAGCCCGACATAGCCCGACAGGGCCCGACAGAGCCCGACAGAGCCCGACAGAGCCCGACAGAGCCCAGTAGAGCCCAGTTGAGCCCGACAGAGCCCGACAGAGCCCGACAGGGCCCGAAAGTGCCCGACAGAGCCCAGTAGAGCCCGACAGAGCCCGACAGGGCCCGACAGGGCCCGACAGGGCCCGACAGAGCCCGACAGAGCCCAGTAGAGCCCGACAGAGCCCGACAGAACCCGACAGAGCCCGACAGGGCCCGAAAGTGCCCGACAGAGCCCGACAGAGCCCAGTAGAGCCCGACAGAGCCCAACAGAGACCGACAGAGCCCGACATAGCCCGACAGGGCCCGACAGAGCCCGACAGAGCCCGACAGAGCCCGACAGAGCCCAGTAGAGCCCAGTTGAGCCCGACAGAGCCCGACAGAGCCCGACAGGGCTCGACAGGGCCCGACAGGGCCCAGTAGAGCCCGACAGAGCCCGACAGAGCCCGACAGAGCCCGACAGGGCCCGACAGGGCCCAGTAGAGCCCGACAGAGCCCGACAGAGCCCGACAGGGCCCGACAGGGCCCGACAGAGCCCGACAGAGCCCGACAGGTCCCAGTAGAGCCCGACAGAGCCCGACAGAGCCCGACAGAGCCCGACAGAGCCCGACAGCGCCCAGTAGAGCCCGACAGAGCCCGACAGAGCCCGACAGGGCCCGACAGAGCCCGACAGGGCCCGACAGAGCCCGACAGAGCCCGACAGAGCCCGACAGGGCCCGACAGGGCCCAGTAGAGCCCGACAGAACCCGACAGGGCCCGACAGAGCCCGACAGAGCCCGACAGAGCCCGACAGGGCCCGGCAGAGCCCGACAGAGCCCAGTAGAGCCCGACAGAGCCCGACAGAGCCCGACAGAGCCCGACAGAGCCCAGTAGAGCCCGACAGAGCCCGACAGAGCCCGACAGAGCCCGACAGGGCCCAGTAGAGCCCGACAGAGCCCGACAGAGCCCGACAGAGCCCGACAGGGCCCGAAAGGGCCCGACAGGGCCCAGTAGAGCCCAACAGAGCCCGACAGAGCCCGACAGAACCCCCCAGAGTCCGACAGAGCCCGACAGAGCCCGACAGAACCCGACACAGCCCGACAGAGCCCAGTAGAGCCCGACAGAGCCCGACAGAGCCCGACAGAGCCCGACAGGGCCCAGTAGAGCTCGACAGAGCCTGACAGAGCCCGACAGAGCCCGACAGGGCCCGACAGGGCCCAGTAGAGCCCGACAGAGCCCGACAGAGCCCGACAGAGCCCGACAGAGCCCGACAGAACCCCCCAGAGCCCGACAGAGCCCGACAGAGCCCGACAGGGCCCGACAGGGCCCGACAGAGCCCGACAGAACCCGACAGGGCCCAGTAGAGCCCGACAGAGCCCGACAGGGCCCGACAGGGTCCAGTAGATCCCGACAGAGCCCGACAGATCCAGACAGAGCCCGACAGAGCCCGACAGGGCCCAGTAGAGCCCGACAGAGCCCGACAGAGCCCGACAGAGCCCGACAGGGCCCGACAGGGCCCGACAGGGCCCAGTAGAGCCCGACAGAGCCCGACAGAGCCCGACAGAGCCCGACAGGGCCCGACAGGGCCCGACAGAGCCCGACAGAGCCCGACAGGGCCCAGTAGAGCCCGACAGAGCCCGACAGAGCCCGACAGAGCCCGACAGAGCCCGACAGGGCCCGACAGGGCCCGACAGAGCCCGACATAGCCCGACGTAGCCCGACAGAGCCCGACAGAGCCCGACAGGGCACGACAGGGCCCGACAGAGCCCGACAGAGCCCGACAGAGCCCGACAGGGCCCGACAGAACCCGACAGAGCCCAGTAGAGCCCGACAGAGCCCGACAGAGCCCGACAGAGCCCAGTAGAGCCCGACAGAGCCCGACAGAGCCCGACAGGGCCCGACAGGGCCCGACAGGGCCCAGTAAATCCCGACAGAGCCCGACAGAGCCCAACAGAGCCCGACAGAGGCCAGTAGAGCCCGACAGAGCCCGACAGAGCCCGACAGAGCCCAGTAGAGACCGACAGGGCCCGACAGGGCCCAGTAGAGCCCGACAGAGCCCGACAGGGCCCGACAGGGCCCGACAGGGCCCAGTAGAGCCCGACAGTGCCCGACAGAGCCCGACAGAGCCCGACAGGGCCCGACAGGGCCCAACAGGGCCCGACAGAGCCCGACAGGGCCCAGTAGAGCCCGACAGAGCCTGACAGAGCCCGTCAGAGCCCGACAGAGCCCGACAGGGCCCAGTAGAACCCGACAGAGCCCGACAGAGCCCGACAGAGCCCGACAGGGCCCGACAGGGCCCGACAGAGCCCGACAGGGCCCGACAGGGCCCGACAGAGCCCGACAGAGCCCGACAGGGCCCAGTAGAGCCCGACAGAGCCCGACAGAGCCCGACAGGGCCCGACAGGGCCCGACAGAGCCCGACAGAGCCCGACAGGGCCCAGTAGAGCCCGACAGAGCCCGACAGAGCCCGACAGAGCCCGACAGGGCCCGACAGAGCCCGACAGAGCCCAGTAGAGCCCGACAGAGCCCGACAGAGCCCGACAGAGCCCGACAGGGCCCAGTAGAGCCCAGTAGAGCCCGACAGAGCCCAGTAGAGCCCGACAGAGCCCGACAGAGCCCGACAGAGCCCGACAGGGCCCGACAGGGCCCGACAGAGCCCGACAGAGCCCAGTAGAGCCCGACAGAGCCCGACAGAGCCCGACAGAGCCTGACAGGGCCCGACAGAGCCCGACAGAGCCCAGTAGAGCCCGACAGAGCCCAACAGAGCCCGACAGAGCCCGACAGAGCCCGACAGGGCCCGACAGAGCCCGACAGAGCCCGACAGGGCCCGACAGGGCCCAGTAGAGCCCAGTTGAGCCCGACAGAGCCCGACAGAGCCCGACAGGGCCCGACAGGGCCCGACAGAGCCCGACAGAGCCCGACAGGGCCCAGTAGAGCCCGACAGAGCCCGACAGAGCCCGACAGAGCCCGACAGAGCCCGACAGCGCCCAGTAGAGCCCGACAGAGCCCGACAGAGCCCGACAGGGCCCGACAGAGCCCGACAGGGCCCGACAGAGCCCGACAGAGCCCGACAGGGCCCGACAGGGCCCAGTAGAGCCCGACAGAGCCCGACAGGGCCCGACAGAGCCCGACAGAGCCCGACAGAGCCCGACAGGGCCCGGCAGAGCCCGACAGAGCCCAGTAGAGCCCGACAGAGCCCGACAGAGCCCGACAGAGCCCGACAGAGCCCGACAGAGCCCAGTAGAGCCCGACAGAGCCCGACAGAGCCCGACAGAGCCCGACAGGGCCCAGTAGAGCCCGACAGAGCCCGACAGAGCCCAACAGAGCCCGACAGGGCCCGAAAGGGCCCGACAGGGCCCAGTAGAGCCCGACAGAGCCCGACAGAGCCCGACAGAACCCCCCAGAGTCCGACAGAGCCCGACAGAGCCCGACAGAACCCGACACAGCCCGACAGAGCCCAGTAGAGCCTGACAGAGCCCGACAGAGCCCGACAGGGCCCAGTAGAGCTCGACAGAGCCTGACAGAGCCCGACAGAGCCCGACAGGGCCCGACAGGGCCCAGTAGAGCCCGACAGAGCCCGACAGAGCCCGACAGAGCCCGACAGAGCCCGACAGAACCCCCCAGAGCCCGACAGAGCCCGACAGAGCCCGACAGGGCCCGACAGGGCCCGACAGAGCCCGACAGAGCCCGACAGGGCCCAGTAGAGCCCAGAAGAGCCCGACAGAGCCCGACAGAGCCCGACAGGGCCCGACAGAGCCCGACAGGGCCCGACAGAGCCCGACATAGCCCGACGTAGCCCGACAGAGCCCGACAGAGCCCGACAGAGCCCGACAGGGCCCGACAGGGCCCGACAGGGCCCAACAGGGCCCGACAGAGCCCGACAGGGCCCGACAGAGCCCGACAGAGCCCGACAGGGCCCGACAGAACCCGACAGAGCCCAGTAGAGCCCGACAGAGCCCGACAGAGCCCGACAGAGCCCGACAGAGCCCGACAGAGCCCAGTAGAGCCCGACAGAGCCCGACAGAGCCCGACAGGGCCCGACAGGGCCCGACAGGGCCCAGTAAATCCCGACAGAGCCCGACAGAGCCCAACAGAGCCCGACAGAGCCCAGTAGAGCCCGACAGAGCCCGACAGAGCCCGACAGAGCCCGACAGAGCCCAGTAGAGACCGACAGGGCCCGACAGGGCCCAGTAGAGCCCGACAGAGCCCGACAGCGCCCGACAGGGCCCGACAGGGCCCAGTAGAGCCCGACAGTGCCCGACAGAGCCCGACAGAGCCCGACAGGGCCCGACAGGGCCCAACAGGGCCCGACAGAGCCCGACAGGGCCCAGTAGAGCCCGACAGAGCCTGACAGAGCCCGTCAGAGCCCGACAGAGCCCGACAGGGCCCAGTAGAGCCCGACAGAGCCCGACAGAGCCCGACAGAGCCCGACAGGGCCCGACAGGGCCCGACAGGGCCCGACAGGGCCCGACAGAGCCCGACAGAGCCCAGTAGAGCCCGACAGAGCCCGACAGAGCCCGACAGGGCCCGACAGGGCCCGACAGAGCCCGACAGAGCCCGACAGGGCCCAGTAGAGCCCGACAGAGCCCGACAGAGCCCGACAGAGCCCGACAGGGCCCGACAGAGCCCGACAGAGCCCAGTAGAGCCCGACAGAGCCCGACAGAGCCCGACAGAGCCCGACAGGGCCCAGTAGAGCCCAGTAGAGCCCGACAGAGCCCAGTAGAGCCCGACAGAGCCCGACAGAGCCCGACAGAGCCCGACAGGGCCCGACAGGGCCCGACAGAGCCCGACAGAGCCCAGTAGAGCCCGACAGAGCCCGACAGAGCCCGACAGAGCCCGACAGAGCCTGACAGGGCCCGACAGAGCCCGACAGAGCCCAGTAGAGCCCGACAGAGCCCAACAGAGCCCGACAGAGCCCGACAGAGCCCGACAGGGCCCGACAGAGCCCGACAGAGCCCGACAGGGCCCGACAGGGCCCAGTAGAGCCCAGTTGAGCCCGACAGAGCCCGACAGAGCCCGACAGGGCCCGACAGGGCCCGACAGGGCCCAGTAGAGCCCGACAGAGACCGACAGAGCCCGACAGAGCCCGACAGGGCCCGACAGGGCCCAGTAGAGCCCGACAGAGCCCGACAGAGCCCGACAGAGCCCGACAGGGCCCGACAGGGCCCGACAGAGCCCGACAGGGCCCAGTAGAGCCCGACAGAGCCCGACAGAGCCCGACAGAGCCCGACAGCGCCCAGTAGAGCCCGACAGAGCCCGACAGGGCCCGACAGGGCCCGACAGGGCCCGACAGAGCCCGACAGGGCCCGACAGGGCCCAGTAGAGCCCGACAGAGCCCGACAGAGCCCGACAGAGCCCGACAGGGCCCGACAGGGCCCGACAGGGCCCGACAGAGCCCGACAGGGCCCGACAGGGCCCAGTAGAGCCCGACAGAGCCCGACAGAGCCCGACAGAGCCCGACAGGGCCCGATAGGGCCCAGTAGAGCCCGACAGAGCCCGACAGAGCCCGACAGAGCCCGACAGGGCCCGACAGGGCCCGACAGAGCCCGACAGGGCCCAGTAGAGCCCGACAGAGCCCGACAGAGCCCGACAGGGCCCGACAGAGCCCGACAGAGCCCGACAGAGCCCGACATAGCCCGACAGAGCCCGACAGATCCCGACAGGGCCCGACAGGGCCCGACAGAGCCCGACAGGGCCCGACAGGGCCCGACAGAACCCGACAGAGCCCGACAGAGCCCGACAGAGCCCGACAGAACCCGACAGAGCCCGACAGAGCCCGACAGAGCCCGACAGAGCCCAGTAGAGCCCGACAGGGCCCGACAGGGCCCGACAGAGCCCAGTAGAGCCCAGTAGAGCCCGACAGAGCCCGACAGAGCCCGCCAGGGCCCGAAAGTGCCCGACAGAGCCCGACAGAGCCCGAAAGAGCCCGACAGAGCCCGACAGAGCCCAGTAGAGCCCGACAGAGCACGACAGAGCCCGACAGAGCCCGACAGAGACCGACAGGGCCCGACAGGGCCCGACAGAGCCCAGTAGAGCCCGACAGAGCCCGACAGAGCCCGACAGAGCCCGACAGGGCCCAGTAGAGCCCAGTAGAGCCCGACAGAGCCCGGTAGAGCCCGACAGAGCCCGACAGAGCCCGACAGAGCCCGACAGGGCCCGACAGGGCCCGACAGAGCCCGACAGGGCCCGACAGAGCCCAGTAGAGCCCGACAGAGCCCGACAGAGCCCGACAGAGCCTGACAGGGCCCGACAGAGCCCGACAGAGCCCAGTAGAGCCCGACAGAGCCCAACAGAGCCCGACAGAGCCCGACAGAGCCCGACAGGGCCCGACAGGGCCCGACAGAGCCCGACAGAGCCCGACAGAGCCCAGTAGAGCCCAGTTGAGCCCGACAGAGCCCGACAGAGCCGACAGGGGCCGACAGGGCCCGACAGGGCCCAGTAGAGCCCGACAGAGCCCGACAGAGCCCGACAGGGCCCGACAGGGCCCAGTAGAGCCCGACAGAGCCCGACAGAGCCCGACAGGGCCCGACAGGGCCCGACAGAGCCCGACAGAACCCGACAGGGCCCAGTAGAGCCCGACAGAGCCCGACAGCGCCCGACAGAGCCCGACAGCGCCCGACAGAGCCCGACAGAGCCCGACAGAGACCGACAGGGCCCGACAGAGCCCAGTAGAGCCCGACAGAGCCCGACAGAGCCCGACAGAGCCCGACAGGGCCCGACAGAGCCCGACAGAGCCCGACAGAGCCCGACAGGGCCCGACAGAGCCCGACAGAGCCCGACAGAGCCCGACAGGGCCCAGTAGAGCCCGACAGAGCCTGACAGAGCCCGACAGAGCCCGACAGGGCCCGACAGAGCCCGACAGGGCCCGACAGAGCCCGACAGGGCCCGACAAAGCCCAACAGGGCCCGACAGGGCCCGACAGAGCCCGACAGGGCCCGACATGGCCCGACAGAGCCCGACAGAGCCCGACAGAGCCCGACAGGGCCCGACAGAACCCGACAGAGCCCAGTAGAGCCCGACAGAGCCCGACAGAGCCCGACAGAGCCCAGTAGAGCCCGACAGAGCCCGACAGAGCCCGACAGGGCCCGACAGGGCCCGACAGGGCCCAGTAGAGCCCGACAGAGCCCGACAGAGCCCGACAGAGCCCAGTAGAGCTCGACAGGGCCCGACAGGGCCCGACAGAGCCCGACAGAGCCCGACAGGGCCCAGTAGAGCCCCGACAGAGCCCGACAGAGCCCGACAGAACCCGACAGAGCCTGACAGAGCCCAGTAGAGCCCGACAGACCCCGACAGAGCCCGACAGAGCCCGACAGAGCCCAGTAGAGCCCGACAGGGCCCGACAGGGCCCGACAGGGCCCAGTAGAGGCCGACAGAGCCCGACAGAGCCCAGTAGAGCCCAGTAGAGCCCGACAGAGCCTGACAGAGCCCGACAGAACCCGACAGAGCCCGACAGGGCCCGACAGACCCCGACAGAGCCCGACAGGGTCCGACAGGGCCCGACAGGGCCCGACAGGGCCCGACAGAGCCCAGTAGAGACCAGTAGAGCCCGACAGAGCCCGACAGAGCCCGACAGGGCCCGACAGAGCCCGACAGGGCCCGACAGAGCCCGACAGAGCCCGACAGGGCCCGACAGAGCCCGACAGAGCCCGACAGAGCCCAGTAGATCCCGACAGAGCCCGAAAGGGCCCGACAGGGCCCGACAGGGCCCGACAGAGCCCGACAGAGCCCAGTAGAGCCCAGTAGAGCCCGACAGAGCCCGACAGGGCCCGAAAGTGCCCGACAGAGCCCGACAGAGCCCGACAGGGCCCGACAGAGCCCGACAGAGCCCAGTAGAGCCCGACAGAGCCCGACAGGGCCCGACAGAGCCCGACAGGACCCGACAGGGCCCGACAGGGCCCGACAGAGCCCGACAGAGCCCAGTAGAGCCCGACAGAGCCCGACAGAGCCCAACAGGGCCCGAAAGTGCCCGACAGAGCCCGACAGAGCCCAGTAGAGCCCGACAGAGCCCAACAGAGACCGACAGAGCCCGACATAGCCCGACAGGGCCCGACAGAGCCCGACAGAGCCCGACAGAGCCCGACAGAGCCCAGTAGAGCCCAGTTGAGCCCGACAGAGCCCGACAGAGCCCGACAGGGCTCGACAGGGCCCGACAGGGCCCAGTAGAGCCCGACAGAGCCCGACAGAGCCCGACAGAGCCCGACAGGGCCCGACAGGGCCCAGTAGAGCCCGACAGAGCCCGACAGAGCCCGACAGAGCCCGACAGGGCCCGACAGGGCCCGACAGGGCCCGACAGAGCCCGACAGGGCCCAGTAGAGCCCGACAGAGCCCGACAGAGCCCGACAGAGCCCGACAGAGCCCGACAGCGCCCAGTAGAGCCCGACAGAGCCCGACAGAGCCCGACAGGCCCGACAGAGCCCGACAGGGCCCGACAGAGCCCGACAGAGCCCGACAGAGCCCGACAGGGCCCGACAGGGCCCAGTAGAGCCCGACAGAGCCCGACAGGGCCCGACAGAGCCCGACAGAGCCCGACAGAGCCCGACAGGGCCCGGCAGAGCCCGACAGAGCCCAGTAGAGCCCGACAGAGCCCGACAGAGCCCGACAGAGCCCGACAGAGCCCGACAGAGCCCAGTAGAGCCCGACAGAGCCCGACAGAGCCCGACAGAGCCCGACAGGGCCCAGTAGAGCCCGACAGAGCCCGACAGAGCCCGACAGAGCCCGACAGGGCCCGAAAGGGCCCGACAGGGCCCAGTAGAGCCCGACAGAGCCCGACAGAGCCCGACAGAACCCCCCAGAGTCCGACAGAGCCCGACAGAGCCCGACAGAACCCGACACAGCCCGACAGAGCCCAGTAGAGCCCGACAGAGCCCGACAGAGCCCGACAGGGCCCAGTAGAGCTCGACAGAGCCTGACAGAGCCCGACAGAGCCCGACAGGGCCCGACAGGGCCCAGTAGAGCCCGACAGAGCCCGACAGAGCCCGACAGAGCCCGACAGAGCCCGACAGAACCCCCCAGAGCCCGACAGAGCCCGACAGAGCCCGACAGGGCCCGACAGGGCCCGACAGAGCCCGACAGAGCCCGACAGGGCCCAGTAGAGCCCGACAGAGCCCGACAGGGCCCGACAGGGTCCAGTAGATCCCGACAGAGCCCGACAGATCCAGACAGAGCCCGACAGAGCCCGACAGGGCCCAGTAGAGCCCGACAGAGCCCGACAGAGCCCGACAGAGCCCGACAGGGCCCGACAGGGCCCAGTAGAGCCCGACAGAGCCCGACAGAGCCCGACAGGGCCCGACAGGGCCCGACAGAGCCCGACAGAGCCCGACAGGGCCCAGTAGAGCCCGACAGAGCCCGACAGAGCCCGACAGAGCCCGACAGGGCCCGACAGAGCCCGACAGGGCCCGACAGAGCCCGACATAGCCCGACGTAGCCCGACAGAGCCCGACAGAGCCCGACAGGGCCCGACAGGGCCCGACAGAGCCCGACAGGGCCCGACAGGGCCCGACAGGGCCCGACAGAGCCCGACAGAGCCCGACAGAGCCCGACAGGGCCCGACAGAAACCGACAGAGCCCAGTAGAGCCCGACAGAGCCCGACAGAGCCCGACAGAGCCCGACAGAGCCCAGTAGAGCCCGACAGAGCCCGACAGAGCCCGACAGGGCCCGACAGGGCCCGACAGGGCCCAGTAAATCCCGACAGAGCCCGACAGAGGCCAACAGAGCCCGACAGAGCCCGACAGAGCCCCGACAGAGCCCAGTAGAGACCGACAGGGCCCGACAGGGCCCAGTAGAGCCCGACAGAGCCCGACAGGGCCCGACAGGGCCCGACAGGGCCCAGTAGAGCCCGACAGTGCCCGACAGAGCCCGACAGAGCCGACAGGGCCCGACAGGGCCCAACAGGGCCCGACAGAGCCCGACAGGGCCCAGTAGAGCCCGACAGAGCCTGACAGAGCCCGACAGAGCCCGACAGGGCCCAGTAGAGCCCGACAGAGCCCGACAGAGCCCGACAGAGCCCGACAGGGCCCGACAGGGCCCGACAGAGCCCGACAGGGCCCGACAGGGCCCGACAGAGCCCGACAGAGCCCGACAGGGCCCAGTAGAGCCCGACAGAGCCCGACAGAGCCCGACAGAGCCCGACAGGGCCCGACAGGGCCCGACAGAGCCCGACAGAGCCCGACAGGGCCCAGTAGAGCCCGACAGAGCCCGACAGAGCCCGACAGAGCCCGACAGGGCCCGACAGAGCCCGACAGAGCCCAGTAGAGCCCGACAGAGCCCGACAGAGCCCGACAGGGCCCAGTAGAGCCCAGTAGAGCCCGACAGAGCCCAGTAGAGCCCGACAGAGCCCGACAGAGCCCGACAGAGCCCGACAGAGCCCGACAGGGCCCGACAGGGCCCGACAGAGCCCGACAGAGCCCAGTAGAGCCCGACAGAGCCCGACAGAGCCCGACAGAGCCTGACAGGGCCCGACAGAGCCCGACAGAGCCCGACAGAGCCCGACAGAGCCCAACAGAGCCCGACAGAGCCCGACAGAGCCCGACAGGGCCCGACAGAGCCCGACAGAGCCCGACAGGGCCCGACAGGGCCCAGTAGAGCCCAGTTGAGCCCGACAGAGCCCGACAGAGCCCGACAGGGCCCGACAGGGCCCGACAGGGCCCAGTAGAGCCCGACAGAGCCCGACAGAGCCCGACAGAGCCCGACAGGGCCCGACAGGGCCCAGTAGAGCCCGACAGAGCCCGACAGAGCCCGACAGAGCCCGACAGGGCCCGACAGGGCCCGACAGAGCCCGACAGGGCCCAGTAGAGCCCGACAGAGCCCGACAGAGCCCGACAGAGCCCGACAGCGCCCAGTAGAGCCCGACAGAGCCCGACAGAGCCCGACAGGGCCCGACAGGGCCCGACAGGGCCCGACAGGGCCCAGTAGAGCCCGACAGAGCCCGACAGAGCCCGACAGAGCCCGACAGGGCCCGACAGGGCCCGACAGGGCCCGACAGGGCCCAGTAGAGCCCGACAGAGCCCGACAGAGCCCGACAGAGCCCGATAGGGCCCAGTAGAGCCCGACAGAGCCCGACAGAGCCCGACAGAGCCCGACAGGGCCCGACAGGGCCCGACAGAGCCCGACAGGGCCCAGTAGAGCCCGACAGAGCCCGACAGAGCCCGACAGAGCCCGACAGCGCCCAGTAGAGCCCGACAGAGCCCGACAGAGCCCGACAGGGCCCGACAGAGCCCGACAGGGCCCGACAGAGCCCGACAGAGCCCGACAGAGCCCGACAGAGCCCGACATGGCCCGACAGGGCCCAGTAGAGCCCGACAGAGCCCGACAGGGCCCGACAGAGCCCGACAGAGCCCGACAGAGCCCGACAGGGCCCGGCAGAGCCCGACAGAGCCCAGTAGAGCCCGACAGAGCCCGACAGAGCCCGACAGAGCCCGACAGAGCCCGACAGAGCCCAGTAGAGCCCGACAGAGCCCGACAGAGCCCGACAGAGCCCGACAGGGCCCGACAGGGCCCGACAGGGCCCGACAGGGCCCAGTAGAGCCCGACAGAGCCCGACAGAGCCCGACAGAGCCCGATAGGGCCCAGTAGAGCCCGACAGAGCCCGACAGAGCCCGACAGAGCCCGACAGGGCCCGACAGGGCCCGACAGAGCCCGACAGGGCCCAGTAGAGCCCGACAGAGCCCGACAGAGCCCGACAGAGCCCGACAGCGCCCAGTAGAGCCCGACAGAGCCCGACAGAGCCCGACAGGGCCCGACAGAGCCCGACAGGGCCCGACAGAGCCCGACAGAGCCCGACAGAGCCCGACAGAGCCCGACAGGGCCCGACAGGGCCCAGTAGAGCCCGACAGAGCCCGACAGGGCCCGACAGAGCCCGACAGAGCCCGACAGAGCCCGACAGGGCCCGGCAGAGCCCGACAGAGCCCAGTAGAGCCCGACAGAGCCCGACAGAGCCCGACAGAGCCCGACAGAGCCCGACAGAGCCCAGTAGAGCCCGACAGAGCCCGACAGAGCCCGACAGAGCCCGACAGGGCCCAGTAGAGCCCGACAGAGCCCGACAGAGCCCAACAGAGCCCGACAGGGCCCGAAAGGGCCCGACAGGGCCCAGTAGAGCCCGACAGAGCCCGACAGAGCCCGACAGAACCCCCCAGAGTCCGACAGAGCCCGACAGAGCCCGACAGAACCCGACACAGCCCGACAGAGCCCAGTAGAGCCTGACAGAGCCCGACAGAGCCCGACAGGGCCCAGTAGAGCTCGACAGAGCCTGACAGAGCCCGACAGAGCCCGACAGGGCCCGACAGGGCCCAGTAGAGCCCGACAGAGCCCGACAGAGCCCGACAGAGCCCGACAGAGCCCGACAGAACCCCCCAGAGCCCGACAGAGCCCGACAGAGCCCGACAGGGCCCGACAGGGCCCGACAGAGCCCGACAGAGCCCGACAGGGCCCAGTAGAGCCCGACAGAGCCCGACAGGGCCCGACAGGGTCCAGTAGATCCCGACAGAGCCCGACAGATCCAGACAGAGCCCGACAGAGCCCGACAGGGCCCAGTAGAGCCCGACAGAGCCCGACAGAGCCCGACAGAGCCCGACAGGCCCGACAGGGCCCAGTAGAGCCCGACAGAGCCCGACAGAGCCCGACAGAGCCCGACAGGGCCCGACAGGGCCCGACAGAGCCCGACAGAGCCCGACAGGGCCCAGTAGAGCCCGACAGAGCCCGACAGAGCCCGACAGAGCCCGACAGGGCCCGACAGAGCCCGACAGGGCCCGACAGAGCCCGACATAGCCCGACGTAGCCCGACAGAGCCCGACAGAGCCCGACAGAGCCCGACAGGGCCCGACAGGGCCCGACAGGGCCCAACAGGGCCCGACAGAGCCCGACAGGGCCCGACAGAGCCCGACAGAGCCCGACAGGGCCCGACAGAACCCGACAGAGCCCAGTAGAGCCCGACAGAGCCCGACAGAGCCGACAGAGCCCGACAGAGCCCGACAGAGCCCAGTAGAGCCCGACAGAGCCCGACAGAGCCCGACAGGGCCCGACAGGGCCCGACAGGGCCCAGTAAATCCCGACAGAGCCCGACAGAGCCCAACAGAGCCCGACAGAGCCCAGTAGAGCCCGACAGAGCCCGACAGAGCCCGACAGAGCCCGACAGAGCCCAGTAGAGACCGACAGGGCCCGACAGGGCCCAGTAGAGCCCGACAGAGCCCGACAGCGCCCGACAGGGCCCGACAGGGCCCAGTAGAGCCCGACAGTGCCCGACAGAGCCCGACAGAGCCCGACAGGGCCCGACAGGGCCCAACAGGGCCCGACAGAGCCCGACAGGGCCCAGTAGAGCCCGACAGAGCCTGACAGAGCCCGTCAGAGCCCGACAGAGCC
>NW_027017403.1:2500-22500 GCF_036013445.1 Caloenas nicobarica
TTGTTGCATTGCAGAGTAAAATAAGAGGATTGGAAAAGCAGGTTGGGATTTTACAAGATGCAAAGGTGATCGCACAAGAAGTATTTACTGTCCAAGCAGAGCGGTGCTATGAGCTGCAAGAAAATGTAGACCGGTTGCTAGTGTGTATTGCTAAGGAACAAAGGAAAAATATGCAAAATGTGAGTTTCTTTGTTCTCAGGTTTGTGCTCTTGCTACAAAACGCTCTTGGAATCCCAAGGAATGGGATGGAAATACATGGAGTGAATCCTCAGACTCCAATATTGAGTGTGAATTTGATCCTGACTGATAAGGCAGGGAGGTGGTGGGAGCACAACCCCCCCATACAAATGATGCAGCAGCACGAACAAGCAGATGAGGGGGGGCAACTCACTCTCCGAAGGAGTTAACGGCATTTTCAGAGATCTCTCAGCAGACAAGCGGGGAAGGAACACCGTCAAGGATTTTGCCAGCTTGGGATAGTGGAGCTGTGTCTCTCTGTTTGTTAGCAGATGAAAAAATTTCTTAAGCCCTCTAGCCAGTGATGATCAGGTACAACAATGATATGCTCAGCTGCAAACCGACAGAGGTCCGAACTGGCAAGATGTTATTGCACCTACGCTATGTCACAGTTTGCGTGCAGCAGTTTCAACAGCATATGCTGAACCTGTTGAATCTGTGTTGTCCGTGGAAATTGGTGCACAGCGGAGGAAAGTATTGATTTAGTGCAGCAGATGGAGGCTGTGTATGCATTGATTATGGGATCTGATCCGACAGGTTAGCAGTGACAAGAAGTAGTAAAATGCAACTTTGGAGAGGAGTGCCTGCCTCACTAATACTCATGATTCTGCCAGCAGTGACAAATGCTGCAGGTAGTGCAGGCACTCTAGCAAATGCCTTGAGGGGAATTGGGGCTGTAATTTCAGGACCCCTGTTTGGGTGGTGGATAACGGAAATCCGGCAAAACTGAAAGTTGTTACAGCACAGGCGATGAGAACACTAATGTGGAATGATTTAGTACAAGCTGGTATCCCACGATCAGAAATGGGTGGGATCATAGCATCAGATTTTTTTTGCATCTTGCAAAAGTCAGTGCTTATGCAAAAAAGCCACCCAACCCTAGTTCTCCCGCCAACACTGCACCCACCCTCCACCCCACCTGCCAGCTCAGTGCAAGACCAGTTTGCTTTTACCTGGCAACAAAAGCAATATACTTGCTGAGTACTGTCTCAGAGATACAAACACAGTCCCTCCGTTTGCCACCAAATGGTAGTAGCTGATATAGCACTATGGTTGGATACCGTTACTGTTTGCCATGGTATTGATGATCTGTTGATTATGGCAGTGTCAGAACCAGCACCTGAAACTTGCAGAGGAGCGCGAGTCCCCAGCTCTCTACGAAACAAATGCAGGGTGTCTGGACAGCGTCCCCTCCGCCACAGCAGGAAGTGCTGGAGTGGACGTGGAGGCAGCAGTAGAAATAACATTGATAGATTCAAAGGTGCATTGCATTCCATCCAATATGAAAGGTCCTCTCCGTCACGTGTTATGTGTGCTATTATCTGTACAATCATCAACACCAAGACAACGGTTTTTTGTCCTATCTGGTATGACTGATGCAGATTACTCAGGTGTATAAACGATCATGGTCCAAACCATAGCACCACCAGTAAACATCTCCAAAGGAGCAAAAATAGCACAATTGATTCCGTTTAAATCACGTGTGCCCAAATCTGGGGAGCGAATAAGAGGGAATACAGGTGTTGGGTCCACTGGACCACCACGAATATTACTCCCATTAAACATCCAAAAATCAAAACCTGAGGAGACTGTTCAAATTTAGGACCAAGCATCTCCATATGTTTGGGTAAAAAATGGATTATGAGTGTTCAGAAAGCAGCATATATTCACACCTGCCTACAGGCAAACTTTCGAAAGCCCCACACCCAAGGACTGAATGTATGTACAACCACTTGCACCAGTGTGCGCAGTCTCACAGAAGAACCAACGTGTTTGCGTTCAACCATATATCACAAGAAAGGTTGTGAACAGATGCTCGGCTGCTCTTTCTCCGTGCGGCATACTTTTTTGCGTTTCTCTTTCAGATCGCAAACTTAGCGGTATACCGAGAGGAAGAGGTAAAGCAGGAAATCTTGCCGTGTGCCTTCTATAGTGTTGGAACCTAGCTGCTATCTCTTCTGTTTGTCCACGTGCACACAGAGGAGTCCGGAAAAGGCGCAGAAACCTTTCCACAAGCCTTCAGGTATTTGTACCCACCAACAAAGTGCATGCATATGCAGCCAGAGAAAAGCACGTATCTTTTCATACACTGATATATAAGCAAAAACGTGGCAACACAAATGCACACCTGCAATCACGCCCTCTCACATCTCTTTACAGAAAGACTTATGTGAAAAGTACTTCCGTTGTTGAGGGTAAACACGTCTGTTTATGTTTGGGATACTGCACACACGTATGCGTGTCTGCACGAGAGAATACACATTTGGAGAGCACCTGCAGATACGTGCCTGTTCTTGGCCGATCCTGTGGGTGGAAGCACTTGTGCTTACAAATGCTTGTCTGTCCACGTGTGTGCCTTGACGTGAGCTCCATTCATGTTTAGGCGTGAGTGTACTGCTGTGCTGTTCTATGGAAAGGTTCCGTGTATATGGTGATGCACAGTCCTGCATTTCTCGTCTGGACGGATGCAAGGGATATCTGCTAGTAAAGGAACAAAGACAGACGTAGGCAGAACTGAATGCTGTGCCGTGATACTTTTCTCTTAAGGCAAATGCTTCGCAGTCATATGAGGAAAGACGCTTTGCAATCGATCTACAAGAGAAAAGAAGCAGAACATGTCATAACTAGAAAGAACAGCAGAGCATCTCTTCACAAGCTTGTCCCTCATGTATAGCTGAGGGCAAACATTGTGTGCTTGTGCGAGAGCAAGTGTAACTCTTTGTTTCGTAGCTTTGCACAGTTACAAGTGGTGGCACGACTGTCAATGTCTAGGATACCTGCAGACTTGACCCAGTGTGCGTGGAGAGAGTGTGCCTGAAAGTCTGCATGCCTAAGTGCCTGCTGTATATATCCATCTCTCCACACGCATGTGAGTCTTTCTCTCAACAAGCATGTGTGTTAATTTCATTGCACATGTACATCAGCGCAGCAACATTCGAAAGGAATGAGCTCAACTGATTGTCTCTTTTGGCAGTATGTGTGTTGGTTGTACTTCTGTGTATCGGAACAATCAAGGTCGCTCAAGTGAACAGAGAAAAGGGAAATCATCTAGGCAGAGGCAACAAAGCAGAAACGAGGCAGGATTGTATTGTGTTTGATATAGGCGGTTTCCCTAGGCTGAGTTTTGGCAGTTACACGGGAAAAACACTGAGTGGTAGATCTACCAGAGAAACTTTTCCAAAGAGGCCATTTACCGAATGAAGCTGGAGAACCTCTTATTGGGCCTATGCCTCAATGTCTATGTAGGATTTTTGTTCTCTCCTTGATGAACAGTCAAAGTGTACCTGAGCATTAGCTTCCCCGGGAAACTTGCACTCTTTTTTTGCTGAATAGCAAAAAGAAGGGTAGGCAAGTCAGGACAACAAACAGCAGGGGACGCAGTGGCATGGATCCTGGCCAGATACCAGGAAAAAAGCCAAATACAGGCGAGGCGGAGAGGTGGGCCATGCATTTGTCTTCAGGTAGTTCCTGGGTTGCCTTCTTCTGGAAGATTGTGACCTTGATAAGACCGTGTCTGCAATACCTGGGGTTGTGGTTTGCAAGCTTGTGACTCCCACAGATTCCTAATGTATTCAAATATTCTATAAGCACGCTTGTTACTTTTTCATACTTGGCATATATTGCTTTAGAGTGATTGCTTGATTTGTCTCGGAGTCCTAAAGAAAACCCCTATATTCCTCTGTTGGTGTGTGATTTAAAGATCAATGATAGCTTGTAGTACATCTGCTGTTGCATTGTAAAATATAATGGTGCATGCTAAGCAGGAAGCAATGCTCTGTTTATGTGAATTGTACTTTTCTGTTGTTGCAATAAGCAATGCTACCTGCAGGAGGACAAAGACCTTCCAATCGTACTCTGTTAAGGCCATTAAGGATGTAAGCCACTGCCCACCACCTGAGTTACACCCTGCCCGTTCATCGTTCTCAGCTTGAGTCAGCTGCTTTTCCTTGCTCCCTGGCAGTACACAGTAAAAAAAGTCATGTGCTGTCCTTTTAGTTTAGAAGAGATAAAGTTGATTTTCCTTACTACGTCACTGCAGACTATAGTCAACTGGTGTGGCCCACATGCAAAGAGATTAGACTGCTTCTTTGTTCTATTTCAAATTAAAACAATGGTGTTACACTTATTGCCTGCCTTAAAACCCAGCAATATTTAAAAGAGAGAGAACTGAGCTGTTCTATGATAGGCACACACATCAGACAACGCCTCCAGCTATAGATTGGAAAACACGATGATTGTGTGAATACGAGCACTGCAAAAGCGTCCGGTCTTTGGAGAACTTATGGAGGATAACAACAAGTGCTGTTAAATGAAAGAAAGTCTGCCTAAAAGTGTAGTCTTTGCTCTTAAGTTCGTACTTTTTTTCACCTCAATACATCTTTGGATAGAAGCAAAACACCCTCCGCACCTGTAAGATGGGCACAACTATCACAAAAGCAAAATTTTAATTCCTCACACATAGGGACCTAATACTGATCACCGGCTTTGCTCTCACCCCCATTCCCTCACTTCTATTTCAGTAAGTCATGGAATCTCCCTACAGATGGGAAGAGCATTCAGGTACCCAGTTCCCTCTACATGTGGCTTGGCCCAGACTGTGAAGGAAATGAGAAACCCTATTCCCTGGGCCATGCATGTGGCCATGCAGATTCTTCCCCAACCAGACCCTTTTAAAGCATGGGCAATGATTCTCTCCTCCTATCATTCTGTAGTCATTACCACTTCAAAAATGAATCCCCAACTTATATGAATGCCGTCAGCAACACATGCAGACTCCTTCCCTATTTATATTCAGAAATCAAGGTGAATACATATGCCCACTGGCGATCACACACAATTATGCACCTACAATTTCGGGGATATATAGGCAAAGACACAGCATGGCATAATCGCTCTAAGCTGCCTAGTTCATAAGTGCACACACACAGAGAATAAACCAATCCTTATCGATAGACACACCTACCATGAAGTAAGAAACGCTGGAAATAAAGAAGGCTAAGATCCCTTTCTTCGGCTCTGTTCTCTAGCTCTCTTACTCCAAGCAGACAGACAAGACGGACAAGAGATTTTCAGAATCCTGATCCTTTCCCCACTCCAACTATGCTGGTCACACATACGTTTGACTATTAGAATTGCTTTAGGCTGGTGCAATATTCTATGTGATGGGCGGCATAAGAGGACTCTGCGTGTGTGGGCGCATATGTACTCTGTGTGTGCAGAGCTCCTTCTTACTCAATTCCAATAGTGCTGATGAGAGTTGTTGGAAGAGAGGGGAGCCCAGGCACATTCCAGGCAATTGTAAGGGAAAGAAGGACGAAAAGAGTGTTGTTTAAAGAAGAAATAAAGAGGGTGAAGAGGTGCTGAGGATGGAAGCTTTTCCTTGCTGGCAGGAAGTAGCCCAAGATCCTTCAGAGGCGAATTTTGCTTGACAGCAGTCTCTGCCCTTCTTTAGCTAAAGGACATATTTGGCAATATTATATATCAGTGTGTCAACATGGATTTGCTTTTAGGTATATGCGTTTGCATGCAGGTTGTAGTTTTAGCACATACCTGTATTTTTGTGGAAAGACTTCTGCCCGTGTCTCGGTGAGGAATCCTATATGCGCATTTGGACTCAGACAGGGGAGAGCAGTAGGCTCCAACACGGAAGAAGGCAGACTGCGACTTTTCCTACGCAATCTGTTTCTCTCGGCATACCTAGTCCTACAAAGAAATCTACTAAACGTTCGATCTGCCAGAGAAATACAAAAAAACATGCCGTGCAGAGGAAGAATAGCACAGTGTTCACAAGCTTATCCATGATGTATGGTGGAACGCAAGCACGTTCCTATTTCTGTGAGGGTAAGCACGTTCCTGACGGACTACGCTGGCGCAAGTGCTTGTACATATATATGCAATCCTTGGCTTTCAGAGGCGTGCCTGTAGGCAGGTGCGAGAATAAGCCAGAGTCTGTGAACAGGAATGTTCGCTTTTTTACCCAGAGATGCAGAAGTGTTTTCGCCCTTAAACGAGTGGCACACAGGTACCTCTGCAGATAAGCAACCCCTTAAGCGCCTCTATGCACATCGCGACGGAAACGGAGTACTTTGCCTCTTCCTGAACACGCCGTCATCTGTACACACACAGACACAAGAACGTGTTTACGTGCAGCCACAAGCTTTCTAATCTTTCTCTGGCTATCTTCCCTGTCACTCTTTACTCCAAACAGAGAATGCACGGACAAGAGATTCACAACCTTCTGAACTTTTCCCCAGTCCAGTCAGGCTGACCACACATACGTGTGAGTATTGGAACTGCTCTACGCTGGGGCAGTATTCTCTGTGATGGGAGGCATCTGAGGAGTCTGCGTGTGGAGGGTCAAAACGGCATGTGTGTGCAGATCTCCTTCTAACCCTGTTGCAGAAGTGCTGATGAGAGGGATTGGAAGGCAGGGGAAGCACAGGCACACTCCATGAAGTGAAAGAAGTGAAAGAAGTGAAAGAAGAACGAAGAGAGTGCGCTCTAAACGAGAGGCAAAGACAAAGAAGTGTAGCTGAGGATTGAAGTACCTTCTCTGCTGCACGTAGTAGCTAAAGGTCCTTCAGATATGATTTTTGCTTCATAGCAGGCTCTGCAGTTTTTTCGCTGATTGACCAGTTTAGACACATTTCTCCAGTAGATCTACCGCTAAGCTTTTTTCCTGGTGTAACTGTGAAAAGTCAGCGAAGGGAAATAGACTGTATGGAACAAATCTCATTTCTTCCTTGACTTTGCTTTGTTGCCTCTATCGCTATGATTTCCCTAGTATCTGTTCAGGTTGAGCAGTGATGGCAGGCATTCCAAACGCACAGCCTTTCAACAGTCCTCACGCACACCCGCAGAAGTACATATTGGGCTACAATAACACACATGCTTGCTGAGAGAAAGATATGTGCTCGCATGCATGTGGAGAAACGGAGAGCTAGGGCAGAAGCTTACACCACCTCGAAACACGTGGGAACAATGTGTCCATGGTCATAGGCTCAAGTCTGTAGCTATCCTAGATGATGCAAGTCGTGCCGCTACCAGAATGTTACAGGAAAAGTATTTACTTTAGCAGGTGCACGATGTGCTTGCGTTCAACCATATACCACGGACGAGCTTGTGAATAGATGCTCTGCTCGTTTTTTTCTCTTACGATGTCTTCTGTTACATTTCTCTTGTTGATCTATTGCTAAGAATCTCCTGTCTCGCGACAGTGAAGACCCTGCCAAGGGAAAGAGGTAGCATGGCACCCCTACCTTCTTCTCTTTTTTTTCCTTTACTAGCAGAGTTCCCTCCAATCTGTCCACATGAAAAACGTTAAGGCTGTGCAACCAAGCATACGCAGTAACTTTCCAACCAACAGCACAGTTGGGCCTTACACCAGCCTAAGGAGGAATAGGGCCCAACACCTGCTTTCATGCACAGGGTCGTCAAGCACAGGCAACCTTCCCACTGTTTATTCTCGAGCCGCCATATACATGAGTGTGCAGAATACTAAACATAAACAAACGTTTTTACACTGAGGCATGAACGTGCATTTCACATGAGTATTTCTGTAAATAAATGTGTTTGTGGACAGGCTTTTCTTATCTGTCTTTGTGTGAAGAATTATGTGATTTTTCAGTAGCTGCATACGCATGCAGGTGATGCTTGTGTGCACATATCTGAATGCTTCTGGCAACATGTCTGCGTTTGTTTCCCTGAGGAATCCTATTTGTTCTTTAGTCGCGTACAAGGGAGAGCAGGTTGGCTCCAACACAGAAGAAGACGCTGAGTATTCTGACCCGATCTCTTTCTCTAGGCATACCTAGTCCTACAAAGAAAACCACTACGCCTTCGATTTGCATGAGAAATTCAACAAAATAGGCGTTAAAGAGGAAGAAAAGAAAAGGGTCTTTTGTCAAGATTGTCCGTGTTGTATCTGCAGAAGAAAGATTTCCAAACAGGTCATTTAAGGAAAGAACAGCAGAGTCTGATATCGGTCCAAAAAATCATATCTGGAGGAACTTTGTCTGCTCATGCCACCAAGTGAAGGGAAAGGCCATAGGGACAGGGTTGGAAGGGGACCTGAACACACACAGTACAGGTTCGCCCCCACAAACGGAGTCCTCATATGCATCCCAGCACAGAGTATACTGCACCAGCGTAGAGCAGTTCCAGTACAAACACGAGTGGGCGACCAGCCTGGCTGGAGTGGAGAAAGGTTCTGGATACTGACAATCTCTTGTCAGTGCAGTCTCCACTTGCAGTAAAGACGGCTAAGGAACAGAGCCATAGAAAGGGATCTCAGTCTGCGTTATTTCCTGTGCTTCTTGATCTCAGGATAGGAGATGCTTCGGATAGGTTTATTGTCAGCGTGTGTGCATGTGCACACCAGGCAGGTTTGTGAGACCATGGGATTTTGTGGCTGGGTTTATAGATGTGTAGGAAATAGGACGCGTATAGTGGTGTGTGATCACAACTGTGTGTGTTCAGTCTGATCTGTGAGTGTAAATATGGAAGGAGTGTGTATGAAACCTTGTGAGTATACAGGAGCATGTATGTTTGCGTGCGCCATGATGTGTAACCAGCAGCGTGCATGTGCAGTGATGTGAGTACATAGATATCCACGCACGAGTTTTCATGTGCGTCCATATTTTTCCCTGCATCCCCAAGCATGGTTTCCCAGCTACTCTCTTCCTTTCGCAGGACTGCTGCAGAGAGCGTTTTGCAAAAAGGTCACCGCGAAGAATAGAGATTCGTTTATCTGGAGAGCAGGAATCCTGGAGTTATAAGGGAAACGGGTAGTAGAGATGTTCTTGCTGAAGTGGGAGTCCGCTCCCCGTGTGCAGTGAACCAATCTTAGAAACAGATGCTCTCTATTTCAGAGCTGTACAAGTCTAGATGCTAGAAAGCAAACGTGTCAGCAACAAAAGTCACATTCATTATATGCCAAAACTTATCGCAACAACGACAACCTCAGGGCTGTCCTAGAGAGCCAATTGTTCAAACGTTTGCTTATTGGTTACACAATAATTGTGTCATCCCTGGGGACAGGTCTCATGGCACATGTCTCATGTTGAGTTGGCCTCTGCAGTCCTGTGGGTGTGCTTTTTGCAAAGATCATCCAAGGGACACCATCTGAATACGTTTGGTTAGGGTCAGGGTTTAGGGTTACGGTTTAGGTTAGGTTTCGGGTTCGGGTTCGGGTTCGGGTTCGGGTTAGGGTTAGAGTTAGATTTCGGTTTTTTCCCCCAGGAGGGGCTGTGCTTCAAAATGAATGTTTACTCACAAATGTGCAAGTCCGTTGGTGTAAGACAAACAGAAACCCACCGTAGTCAAGTTCGAAGCGTGTGTCTGGGAGATGGATGGTTTAATTTTACGAGTTCACACCTATGCAATTTTAGTGCAGGAGGAAAATGAAAGCTAAGGTTTTTTTGTGGTATGGTTAGACATCCGCACACCTTTTTAGAATAAGCGAATGACCGCGGTTTGTTCTTTATTTTAGTTTCCATCTTTGAAATTGCACGGCCAAATGCGCTCGGGGTCCCCGCAGGGCGGCAAGAAGGCGAGTGAGGATGAAGAGCGGGCCAATCAGACGGCGTGAGCAAGGTTGAGGGGCGAAGCGCTGATAGGCGGAGAGAATGGCGATTGACGTGCGTAGGCAGCCAATGAGGTTGGCGAAGTGGCGGTGCTTGTGAAGTCTCTACTGCGCATGCCCAAATGGGCGCAGTCCTCAGTCAGGTCTGGCGCAGGCTTGGGCTTGTGGTGGCGGAGCGCAGGAATGAGCATCCAATAGGAGTACAGCGCGGTGGGGTGGAAAGCAGCCAATGAGAGCACGCCGACTCAATCCAGTTGGAATAGCTAGCTCCCTGGAAAGTGTGTCCGTGGTGTCTCGGGGGGGTACCGGGAATGAACGGGACGGGCGTCGGGGCGAGGGACGTGAGGCTGCAGATCTCTCGCTGCGGCCGACTCCCGGGGATCTGGAGGCAGGCGATACAGGGCAGGTCAGTCCTTCGTAAGGTCCCCAGAGCAGGCACAGGGTCATGAGGTGAACAGGAAAGGAAAGGAAAGGAAAAGCAAGGAAAGGCAAGGAAAGGCAGGGAAAGGCAAGGAAAGGCAAGGCAAGGAAAGGAAAGGAAAGGCAAGGAAAGGCAAGGAAGGGAAAGGAAGGAAAGGAAAGGAAAGGAAAGGAAAGGAAAGGAAAGGAAAGGAAAGGAAAGGAAAGGAAAGGAAAGGAAAGGAAAGGAAAGGAAAGGAAAGGAAAGGAAAGGAAAGGAAAGGAAAGGAAAGGAAAAGGAAAGAAATGAAAGGAAAAGGAAAGGAAAGGAAAGGAAAGGAAAGGAAAGGAAAGGAAAGGAAAGAAAAGAAAATAAAAGAAAAGAAAGGAAAAGAAAGAAATGAAAAGAAAAGAAAAGAAAAGAAAAGAAAAGAAAAGAAAAGAAAAGAAAAGAAAAGAAAAGAAAAGAAAAAAAGGAAAGAAGAGAAAAGAAAAGGAAAGAAAAGTTAAAAAAGGAAAGGAAAGGAAAGGAAAGGAAAGGAAAGGAAAGGAAAGGAAAAGGAAAGGAAAGGAAAGGAAAGGAAAGGAAAAGGAAAGGAAAGGAAAGGAAAGGAAAGGAAAGGAAAGGAAAGGAATGGAAAGGAAAGGAAAGGAAAGGAAAGGAAAGGAAAGGAAAGGAAAGGAAAGGAAAGGAAAGGAAAGGAAAGTGAAGGAAAGGAAAGTGAAGGAAAGGATGAAAAAGGAAAGGAAGGGAAAGGAAGGGAAAGGAAAGGAAAGGAAAGGAAAGGAAAGGGAAGGGAAGGGAAGGGAATGGAAGGGAAGGGAAGGGAAGGGAGGGAAGGGAAGGGAAGGGAAGGGAAGGGAAGGGAAGAAATGAAAGGAAAGTAAAGTAAAGTAAAGGAAAGGAAAGGAAAGGAAAAGGAAAGGAAAGGAAAGGAAAGGAAAGGGAAGGAAAGGGAAGGGAAGGGAAGAAATGAAAGGAAAGTAAAGTAAAGGAAAGGAAAGGAAAGGAAAGGAAAGGAAAGGAAAGGAAAGAAAGGAAAGGAAAGGAAAGGAAAGGAAAGGAAAGAAAGGAAAGGAAGGGAACGGAAGGACAAAAAAATAAAAAAATCAAAGCAAAACAACACTTGTATTCATTGTGTTTTTTGTCCTTGTATTGGAATTTGGAACTGAAACCCCCCAGTCTTTTCTGTCAAACAGTGTCTTTGAGGAAAGAAACGAGGAGAGGAGAGGAGAGGAGAGGAGAGGAGAGGAGAAGAGAGGAGAGGAGAGGAGAGGAGAGGAGAGGAGAGGAGAGTAGTTCTTGTCTGTTTCGGCCGGTGTTCTCTATGACAAGCCCTGAGCGAGCCCTGAGTCCTCCAAAACTGATACCACAGGCAGTAAGCTACTGGAAGTAAGGTTGCCCTGGCAACAAATCCGCACAGTAATTTTGCAAAAGAAGGACACTCTTAGGCTGCTCACTCCCCTATTTTGTAGGTACAGGGACTGATTCGGGGCCAGCACCCCAAAGTCTTCCTCCAAAGGGTGCTGGGCGCAGGGTTGCAGGCGCGGCTGCACATGTGTGTCTCCGTCACCCCCATCACACAATACCAGCACCCGGCAATGTAGCCGTCACGAGGCCCCGAGCAGGACACAAAGGAGCAGCCTGCAGGGCCCACTGCCAGATCTCAAAAAAATTAACATAAAATAAAGTAAATTTACAAATAAACAACAAAAAAAAATAAAATCAAACAAAAGCAACCTTTGTATTCATAGATTTATGTGTCTATATGGGAATGTAGCGGTAGATTTGGCGAGGATGTTAGTTAAATGTAAATACACTCAAGTGACTTGCACCTGTCTGTAGAAAAAGTACATACATCACTCTAATTGTTTTACTGACCTTGTGTGCTTAATGAGTAGAACGTCTGTGTTAGATAACTTAGGCCTGCGAGAAGCTCTTGGCACCTTATCACTATGTCTGAGATTCTTGCTTTGTTGTGAGAAAGAGCGGGAGGCTGCGCCTGCCTGAAGCCTTGAAATACAGGCGAGCTCAGCAGACCCAGTGGTCTTCCAGCAGGGCTGAACTTACCAGCGCCTGCGTCCCCGCTTGTGTCACCTCTGCCTGGGAGCTCAGGTGCGACTTCGGAGATCCCCCAGTAGAGAGGTAACTAAAATACAACTTGCTCTTTGCAATGCCTTTGTGGCCTCTGGCTCTTCTTGCGATACGCCTGTGTATGTGTACACATTTGGCGTTAGTCGGAAGTCACTAGAACCAGCCGTGCTGGGGTTTGCAAAAACACCGGGGACAGGGGAGGCCTCGAGGGTGACTCCCCAAACTCCAGGATGGCTCAGTACGGAGCGCTGGGCCCCCGTGGCTGCTCTCCTGTCTGAACTGGCTCCGCCGGAGGCATGGCCTCAGATTGATGATGGGGCGGTGATTATCCCCCGGGTAATTCAGACAGCTATGCTAAGGTTTCCATGAAGAGCAGCATTGACTTCTTCTCGCAAATTGGCGGGGAGATTGGGATGGTTATTCGTTACTGCTCTTAGAGCTCTTGATCGTGAAGTTGTTGCATTGCAGAGTAAAATAAGAGGATTGGAAAAGCAGGTTGGGATTTTACAAGATGCAAAGGTGATCGCACAAGAAGTATTTACTGTCCAAGCAGAGCGGTGCTATGAGCTGCAAGAAAATGTAGACCGGTTGCTAGTGTGTATTGCTAAGGAACAAAGGGAAAAATATGCAAAATGTGAGTTTCTTTGTTCTCAGGTTTGTGCTCTTGCTACAAAACGCTCTTGGAATCCCAAGGAATGGGATGGAAATACATGGAGTGAATCCTCAGACTCCAATATTGAGTGTGAATTTGATCCTGACTGATAAGGCAGGGAGGTGGTGGGAGCACAACCCCCCCATACAAATGATGCAGCAGCACGAACAAGCAGATGAGGGGGGGCAACTCGCTCGTACTCACTCTCCGAAGGAGTTAACGGCATTTTCAGAGATCTCTCAGCAGACGAGCGGGGAAAGAACACCGTCAAGGATTTTGCCAGCTTGGGATAGTGGAGCTGTGTCTCTCTGTTTGTTAGCAGATGAAAAAATTTCTTAAGCCCTCTAGCCAGTGATGATCAGGTACAACAATGATATGCTCAGCTGCAAACTGACAGAGGTCCGAACTGGCAAGATGTTATTGCACCTACGCTATGTCACAGTTTGCGTGCAGCAGTTTCAACAGCATATGCTGAACCTGTTGAATCTGTGTTGTCCGTGGAAATTGGTGCACAGCGGAGGAAAGTATTGATTTAGTGCAGCAGATGGAGGCTGTGTATGCATTGATTATGGGATCTGATTCGGACAGGTTAGCAGTGACAAGAAGTAGTAAAATGCAACTTTGGAGAGGAGTGCCTGCCTCACTAATACTCATGATTCTGCCAGCAGTGACAAATGCTGCAGGTAGTGCAGGCACTCTAGCAAATGCCTTGAGGGGAATTGGGGCTGTAATTTCAGGACCCCCTGTTTGGGTGGTGGATAACGGAAATCCGGCAAAACTGAAAGTTGTTACAGCACAGGCGATGAGAACACTAATGTGGAATGATTTAGTACAAGCTGGTATCCCACGATCAGAAATGGGTGGGATCATAGCATCAGATTTTTTTTGCATCTTGCAAAAGTCAGTGCTTATGCAAAAAAGCCACCCAACCCCAGTTCTCCCGCCAACACTGCACCCACCCTCCACCCCACCTGCCAGCTCAGTGCAAGACCAGTTTGCTTTTACCTGGCAACAAAAGCAATATACTTGCTGAGTACTGTCTCAGAGATACAAACACAGTCCCTCCGTTTGCCACCAAATGGTAGTAGCTGATATAGCACTATGGTTGGATACCGTTACTGTTTGCCATGGTATTGATGATCTGTTGATTATGGCAGTGTCAGAACCAGCACCTGAAACTTGCAGAGGAGCGCGAGTCCCCAGCTCTCTACGAAACAAATGCAGGGTGTCTGGACAGCGTCCCCTCCGCCACAGCAGGAAGTGCTGGAGTGGACGTGGAGGCAGCAGTAGAAATAACATTGATAGATTCAAAGGTGCATTGCATTCCATCCAATATGAAAGGTCCTCTCCGTCACGTGTTATGTGTGCTATTATCTGTACAATCATCAACACCAAGACAACGGTTTTTTGTCCTATCTGGTATGACTGATGCAGATTACTCAGGTGTATAAACGATCATGGTCCAAACCATAGCACCACCAGTAAACATCTCCAAAGGAGCAAAAATAGCACAATTGATTCCGTTTAAATCACGTGTGCCCAAATCTGGGGAGCGAATAAGAGGGAATACAGGTGTTGGGTCCACTGGACCACCACGAATATTACTCCCATTAAACATCCAAAAATCAAAACCTGAGGAGACTGTTCAAATTTAGGACCAAGCATCTCCATATGTTTGGGTAAAAAATGGATTATGAGTGTTCAGAAAGCAGCATATATTCACACCTGCCTACAGGCAAACTTTCGAAAGCCCCACACCCAAGGACTGAATGTATGTACAACCACTTGCACCAGTGTGCGCAGTCTCACAGAAGAACCAACGTGTTTGCGTTCAACCATATATCACAAGAAAGGTTGTGAACAGATGCTCGGCTGCTCTTTCTCCGTGCGGCATACTTTTTTGCGTTTCTCTTTCAGATCGCAAACTTAGCGGTATACCGAGAGGAAGAGGTAAAGCAGGAAATCTTGCCGTGTGCCTTCTATAGTGTTGGAACCTAGCTGCTATCTCTTCTGTTTGTCCACGTGCACACAGAGGAGTCCGGAAAAGGCGCAGAAACCTTTCCACAAGCCTTCAGGTATTTGTACCCACCAACAAAGTGCATGCATATGCAGCCAGAGAAAAGCACGTATCTTTTCATACACTGATATATAAGCAAAAACGTGGCAACACAAATGCACACCTGCAATCACGCCCTCTCACATCTCTTTACAGAAAGACTTATGTGAAAAGTACTTCCGTTGTTGAGGGTAAACACGTCTGTTTATGTTTGGGATACTGCACACACGTATGCGTGTCTGCACGAGAGAATACACATTTGGAGAGCACCTGCAGATACGTGCCTGTTCTTGGACAATCCTGTGGGTGGAAGCACTTGTGCTTACAAATGCTTGTCTGTCCACGTGTGTGCCTTGACGTGAGCTCCATTCATGTTTAGGCGTGAGTGTACTGCTGTGCTCTTCTATGGAAAGGTTCCGTGTATATGGTGATGCACAGTCCTGCATTTCTCGTCTGGACGGATGCAAGGGATATCTGCTAGTAAAGGAACAAAGACAGACGTAGGCAGAACTGAATGCTGTGCCGTGATACTTTTCTCTTAAGGCAAATGCTTCGCAGTCATATGAGGAAAGACGCTTTGCAATCGATCTACAAGAGAAAAGAAGCAGAACATGTCATAACTAGAAAGAACAGCAGAGCATCTCTTCACAAGCTTGTCCCTCATGTATAGCTGAGGGCAAACATTGTGTGCTTGTGCGAGAGCAAGTGTAACTCTTTGTTTGGTAGCTTTGCACAGTTACAAGTGGTGGCACGACTGTCAATGTCTAGGATACCTGCAGACTTGACCCAGTGTGCGTGGAGAGAGTGTGCCTGAAAGTCTGCATGCCTAAGTGCCTGCTGTATATATCCATCTCTCCACACGCATGTGAGTCTTTCTCTCAACAAGCATGTGTGTTAATTTCATTGCACATGTACATCAGCGCAGCAACATTCGAAAGGAATGAGCTCAACTGATTGTCTCTTTTGGCAGTATGTGTGTTGGTTGTACTTCTGTGTATCGGAACAATCAAGGTCGCTCAAGTGAACAGAGAAAAGGGAAATCATCTAGGCAGAGGCAACAAAGCAGAAACGAGGCAGGATTGTATTGTGTTTGATATAGGCGGTTTCCCTAGGCTGAGTTTTGGCAGTTACACGGGAAAAACACTGAGTGGTAGATCTACCAGAGAAACTTTTCCAAAGAGGCCATTTACCGAATGAAGCTGGAGAACCTCTTATTGGGCCTATGCCTCAATGTCTATGTAGGATTTTTGTTCTCTCCTTGATGAACAGTCAAAGTGTACCTGAGCATTAGCTTCCCTGGGAAACTTGCACTCTTTTTTTGCTGAATAGCAAAAAGAAGGGTAGGCAAGTCAGGACAACAAACAGCAGGGGACGCAGTGGCATGGATCCTGGCCAGATACCAGGAAAAAAGCCAAATACAGGCGAGGCGGAGAGGTGGGCCATGCATTTGTCTTCAGGTAGTTCCTGGGTTGCCTTCTTCTGGAAGATTGTGACCTTGATAAGACCGTGTCTGCAATACCTGGGGTTGTGGTTTGCAAGCTTGTGACTCCCACAGATTCCTAATGTATTCAAATATTCTATAAGCACGCTTGTTACTTTTTCATACTTGGCATATATTGCTTTAGAGTGATTGCTTGATTTGTCTCGGAGTCCTAAAGAAAACCCCTATATTCCTCTGTTGGTGTGTGATTTAAAGATCAATGATAGCTTGTAGTACATCTGCTGTTGCATTGTAAAATATAATGGTGCATGCTAAGCAGGAAGCAATGCTCTGTTTATGTGAATTGTACTTTTCTGTTGTTGCAATAAGCAATGCTACCTGCAGGAGGACAAAGACCTTCCAATCGTACTCTGTTAAGGCCATTAAGGATGTAAGCCACTGCCCACCACCTGAGTTACACCCTGCCCGTTCATCGTTCTCAGCTTGAGTCAGCTGCTTTTCCTTGCTCCCTGGCAGTACACAGTAAAAAAAGTCATGTGCTGTCCTTTTAGTTTAGAAGAGATAAAGTTGATTTTCCTTACTACGTCACTGCAGACTATAGTCAACTGGTGTGGCCCACATGCAAAGAGATTAGACTGCTTCTTTGTTCTATTTCAAATTAAAACAATGGTGTTACACTTATTGCCTGCCTTAAAACCCAGCAATATTTAAAGGAGAGAGAACTGAGCTGTTCTATGATAGGCACACACATCAGACAACGCCTCCAGCTATAGATTGGAAAACACGATGATTGTGTGAATACGAGCACTGCAAAAGCGTCCGGTCTTTGGAGAACTTATGGAGGATAACAACAAGTGCTGTTAAATGAAAGAAAGTCTGCCTAAAAGTGTAGTCTTTGCTCTTAAGTTCGTACTTTTTTTCACCTCAATACATCTTTGGATAGAACCAAAACACCCTCCGCACCTGTAAGATGGGCACAACTATCACAAAAGCAAAATTTTAATTCCTCGCACATAGGGACCTAATACTGATCACCGGCTTTGCTCTCACCCCCATTCCCTCACTTCTATTTCAGTAAGTCATGGAATCTCCCTACAGATGGGAAGAGCATTCAGGTACCCAGTTCCCTCTACATGTGGCTTGGCCCAGACTGTGGCAATATTATATATCAGTGTGTCAACATGGATTTGCTTTTAGGTATATGCGTTTGCATGCAGGTTGTAGTTTTAGCACATACATGTATTTTTGTGGAAAGACTTCTGCCCGTGTCTCGGTGAGGAATCCTATATGCGCATTTGGACTCAGACAGGGGAGAGCAGTAGGCTCCAACACTGAAGAAGGCAGACTGCGACTTTTCCTACGCAATCTGTTTCTCTCGGCATACCTAGTCCTACAAAGAAATCTACTAAACGTTCGATCTGCCAGAGAAATACAAAAAAACATGCCGTGCAGAGGAAGAATAGCACAGTGTTCACAAGCTTATCCATGATGTATGGTGGAACGCAAGCACGTTCCTATTTCTGTGAGGGTAAGCACGTTCCTGACGGACTACGCTGGCGCAAGTGCTTGTACATATATATGCAATCCTTGGCTTTCAGAGGCGTGCCTGTAGGCAGGTGCGAGAATAAGCCAGAGTCTGTGAACAGGAATGTTCGCTTTTTTACCCAGAGATGCAGAAGTGTTTTCGCCCTTAAACGAGTGGCACACAGGTACCTCTGCAGATAAGCAACCCCTTAAGCGCCTCTATGCACATCGCGACGGAAACGGAGTACTTTGCCTCTTCCTGAACACGCCGTCATCTGTACACACACAGACACAAGAACGTGTTTACGTGCAGCCACAAGCTTTCTAATCTTTCTCTGGCTCTCTTCCCTGTCACTCTTTACTCCAAACAGAGAATGCACGGACAAGAGATTCACAACCTTCTGAACTTTTCCCCAGTCCAGTCAGGCTGACCACACATACGTGTGAGTATTGGAACTGCTCTACGCTGGGGCAGTATTCTCTGTGATGGGAGGCATCTGAGGAGTCTGCGTGTGGAGGGTCAAAACGGCATGTGTGTGCAGATCTCCTTCTAACCCTGTTGCAGAAGTGCTGATGAGAGGGATTGGAAGGCAGGGGAAGCACAGGCACACTCCATGAAGTGAAAGAAGTGAAAGAAGTGAAAGAAGAACGAAGAGAGTGCGCTCTAAACGAGAGGCAAAGACAAAGAAGTGTAGCTGAGGATTGAAGTACCTTCTCTGCTGCACGTAGTAGCTAAAGGTCCTTCAGATATGATTTTTGCTTCATAGCAGGCTCTGCAGTTTTTTCGCTGATTGACCAGTTTAGACACATTTCTCCAGTAGATCTACCGCTAAGCTTTTTTCCTGGTGTAACTGTGAAAAGTCAGCGAAGGGAAATAGACTGTATGGAACAAATCTCATTTCTTCCTTGACTTTGCTTTGTTGCCTCTATCGCTATGATTTCCCTAGTATCTGTTCAGGTTGAGCAGTGATGGCAGGCATTCCAAACGCACAGCCTTTCAACAGTCCTCACGCACACCCGCAGAAGTACATATTGGGCTACAATAACACACATGCTTGCTGAGAGAAAGATATGTGCTCGCATGCATGTGGAGAAACGGAGAGCTAGGGCAGAAGCTTACACCACCTCGAAACACGTGGGAACAATGTGTCCATGGTCATAGGCTCAAGTCTGTAGCTATCCTAGATGATGCAAGTCGTGCCGCTACCAGAATGTTACAGGAAAAGTATTTACTTTAGCAGGTGCACGATGTGCTTGCGTTCAACCGTATACCACGGACGAGCTTGTGAATAGATGCTCTGCTCGTTTTTTTCTCTTACGAGGTCTTCTGTTACATTTCTCTTGTTGATCTATTGCTAAGAATCTCCTGTCTCGCGACAGTGAAGACCCTGCCAAGGGAAAGAGGTAGCATGGCACCCCTACCTTCTTCTCTTTTTTTTCCTTTACTAGCAGAGTTCCCTCCAATCTGTCCACATGAAAAACGTTAAGGCTGTGCAACCAAGCATACGCAGTAACTTTCCAACCAACAGCACAGTTGGGCCTTACACCAGCCTAAGGAGGAATAGGGCCCAACACCTGCTTTCATGCACAGGGTCGTCAAGCACAGGCAACCTTCCCACTGTTTATTCTCGAGCCGCCATATACATGAGTGTGCAGAATACTAAACATAAACAAACGTTTTTACACTGAGGCATGAACGTGCATTTCACATGAGTATTTCTGTAAATAAATGTGTTTGTGGACAGGCTTTTCTTATCTGTCTTTGTGTGAAGAATTATGTGACTTTCAGTAGCTGCATATGCATGCAGGTGATGCTTGTGTGCACATATCTGAATGCTTCTGGCAACATGTCTGCGTTTGTTTCCCTGAGGAATCCTATTTGTTCTTTAGTCGCGTACAAGGGAGAGCAGGTTGGCTCCAACACAGAAGAAGACGCTGAGTATTCTGACCCGATCTCTTTCTCTAGGCATACCTAGTCCTACAAAGAAAACCACTAAGCCTTCGATTTGCATG
>NW_027017403.1:28280-57151 GCF_036013445.1 Caloenas nicobarica
GGCGAGGAGAAGTAGGGACAAACGGGGAAATGTAGGGAAAGGCAGAGAAAGGCAGGGAAAGTGACGTGAGGCAAGGCACGGCGAGGCGAGGTGAGGCACAGCGAGGCGAGGCAAGGCGAGGAATGGCGACGCGAGGCAAGGCAGGGAAATACAAGGAAAGGCAACGAAAGGTGAGGTGAGGTGAAGCGAGGCAAGGAAATACGGGATAAGGCAGGGAAAGGCAAGGAAAAGCAAGGTGAGTCAGGGAAATACGGGGAAAGACAGGGAAAGGCAGGGCAAAGCAAGGTGAGGCGCATCAAGGTAGAGGCGCATCAATGCGAGGCGAGGCAGGAAAATATGGGGAAAAGCAGGGAAAGGCAGGGAAAGGCGAGGAGACGCGAGGCGCGGCGAGGCTAGGCAAGGTGAGGCAAGGAAGTACAGGGAAAGGCAGGGAAAAGCAGGGAAAGGCAGGGAAAGTCACGGCAAAGCAAGGCAACGCGAGGCGAGGTAGGGAAATACAGGGACAGGGAGGGAAAGGCAGGGAAAGGCAAGGCGAGGCGAGGCGAGACGAAGCGAGGCTAGGCAAGGTGAGTCTAGGCGAGGCAAGGCGAGTCTAGGCGAGGCGAGGCGAGGCGAGGGTAGGAGAGCCAAGGCAAGGAAATACGGGGAAATACTGGGAAAGGCAGGGAAAGGCAAGGCAAGGAAAGGGAAAGCAGGGCGAGGCAGGGAAATACGGGGAAAGGCAGGGAAAGGAAAGGCAAAGTGAGGTGAGGCAGGGAAATACAGGGAAAGGCAGGGAAAGGCAGGGCAAAGCGAGGTGAGGCGCATCGAGGTAGAGACGCATCGATGCGAGGCGAGGCAGGGAAATATGGGGAAAGGCAGGGAAAGGCAGGGAAAGGCAGGAAAAGTCTAGGCAGCAGAAGGCAAAGCGAGGCGAGGCAGGGAAATATGGGGAAAAGCAGGGAAAGGCAGGGAAAGGCGAGGCGACGTGAGGCGCAGCGAGGCTAGGCAAGGCGAGGCAAGGAAGTACGGGGAAAGGCAGGGAAAAGCAGGGAAAGGCAGGGAAAGGCGAGGCGACGTGAGGCGAGGCGACGTGAGGCGCAGCGAGGCTAGGCAAGGCAAGGCAAGGAAGTACGGGGAAAGGCAGGGAAAAGCAGGGAAAGGCAGGGAAAGTCAAGGTAAAGCAAGGCAACGGGAGGCGAGGTAGGAAAATACGGGGACAGGGAGGGAAAGGCAGGAAAGGCAAGGCGAGGCGAGGCGAGGTGAGGGTAGGAGAGCCAAGGCAAGGAAATACGGGGAAATACCGGGAAAGGCAGGGAAAGGCAAGGCAAGGAAAGGGAAAGCAGGGCGAGGCAGGGAAATACGGGGAAAGGCAGGGAAAGGAAAGGCAAAGTGAGGTGAGGCAGGGAAATACAGGGAAAGGCAGGGAAAGGCAGGGCAAAGTGAGGTGAGGCTCATCGAGGTAGAGGCGCATCGATGCGAGGCGAGGCAGGGAAATACGGGGAAAGGCAGGGAAAGGCAGGAAAAGTCAAGGCAACAGAAGGCAAAGTGAGGCGAGGCAGGGAAATATGGGGAAAAGCAGGGAAAGGCAGGGAAAGGCGAGGCGACGTGAGGCGCGGCGAGGCTAGGCAAGGCGAGGCAAGGAAGTACGGGGAAAGGCAGGGAAAAGGCAGGGAAAGGCAGGGAAAGTCAAGGCAAAGCAAGGCAACGTGAGGCAAGGTAGGAAAATACGGGGACAGGTAGGGAAGGGCAGGGAAAGGGAAAGTAAGGCGAGGCGAGGCGAAGCGAGGCTAGCCGAGGGGAGGCGAGTCGAGGCAAGACTAGGCGAGGCGAGGCAGGGCGAGGGTATGAGGGGCAAGGCAAGGAAATACAGGGAAATACTGGGAAAGGCAGGGAAAGGCAAGGCAAGGAAAGCGAAAGCGAGTCGAGGCAGGGAAATACGGGGAAAGGCAGGGAAAGGCAGGGAAAGGAAAGGCAAAGTGAGGCGAGGCAGGGAAATATGGGGAAAGGCAGGGAAAGGCAAGGCAAAGTGAGGTAGAGGCGCATCGAGGCGAGGCGCATCGATACGAGGCCAGGCAGGGAAATACGGGGAAAGGCAGGGAAAGGCAGGGAAAGGAAAGGAAAGGCAAGGCGAGCTGAGGCAAGGAAATATGGGGACAGGCAGGGAAAGGCAGGAACGGCAAGGCGAAGCAAGGTAGAGGCGCATCAAGGCGAGGCGCTTCGATGCGAGGCCAGGCAGGGAAATACTGGGAAAGGCAGGGAAAGGAAGGGAAAGTCAAGGCAAGGCGAGCAGAGGCAGGGAAATATGGGGACAGGCAGGGAAAGTCAGGGAAAGGCAAGGCGGGGTGAGCAGAGGCGAGACAAGGCGAGGCAAGTCAAGGAAAGGCAAGGCAACGTAAGAGAAGGCAAGGAAATACGGGGAAAGGATGGGAAAGGCTAGGAAAGGCAGGGAAAGTCAAGGCAAGTCAAGGGAAAGCGAGGCAAGGCAGGGAAATATGGGGAAAGGCAGGTAATGGCCACGCAAGGCGAGGTGAGGCGGGGCAAGGCGAAGAGAGGCGGGGCAAGGCAGGGCAAGGCAAGGCAAGAAAACGCAAGGCAAGGCAAGGCAAGGCAAGGCGAGGCAAGGCAAGGCAAGGCAAGGCAAGGAAAGGAAAGGAAAGGCAAGGCAAGGCAAGGCAAGGCAAGGCAAGGAAAGGAAAGGCAAGGAAAGGCAAGGAAAGGCAAGGAAAGGCAAGGAAAGGCAAGGAAAGGCAAGGAAAGGAAAGAAAAGGAAAGGAAAGGAAAGGAAAGGAAAGGAAAGAAAAGGAAAGGAAAGGAAAGGAAAGGCAAGGCAAGGCAAGGCAAGGCAAGGCAAGGAAGGGAAAGGATGACCCTGCCTAGAGTACTTTTGGTCTCACCCTACCTGGTGTAATCCCTTCTGCACTCCTATTTCTAAGCTCCTGAATGTAGCACAACATTTGAATCGTATTCTTAATTACACTGAACCTAAAAAGGGAGGGGAAGCCACTTGGCCTGTAGTAAGCCCGAATCAGATTTCTAGAGAAACACTGCCATCTAGTGACCATTCAAAGATTTTCCACCCCTACCCAGATCTACACCCAGATCCCAACCCAGATCCCTAGAAGAGCGAGGAGAACCGCCAGGAGAGGAATAAAACGTGGGAAAACCTGTGTAAAGCAGCTTCTATTCTGGAGCACAGATCCAGTGTTCTTGATTGATGAAGAAACTGCATTGGAATGATGCACTTGGGAAGCTATGGGAGAAGCCCTATGGGACAGTCTTAGCGACGGCTGGGAAGAAGTTAAAGGTATTGCTACGGCAAGGCAAGGCAAGAAGGCAAGGCGAGGGAAGGCAAGGCGAGGCGAGGCAGGGAAATACGGGGAAAGGCAGGTAAAGGCAAGACAAGGCAACGTGAGGTGAGGCAGGGAAATGCAGGGAAAGGCAGGGAAAGTCAAGGCAAGGCAATTCAAAGCGAGGCGAGGCAGGGAAACACGGGGAAAGGCAGGGAAAGTCAAGCCAAACAAGACAACGCTAGGCGAGGCAGGGAAATAGCGGGAAGGGCAGGGAAAGTCAGGGAAAGGCAAGGAAAGTCGAGGGGAGGTGAGGCGAGGAGAGGCTAGGCGAGGCGAGGCAAGGAAATACGGGGAAATGCAGGGAAAGGCAGGGAAAGTCAAGGCAAGGCAAGGCGAGGTAGAGACATACGGGGAAATGTAAGGAAAGGCAAAGAAAGGCAGGGAAAGGCGAGGCGAGGCAAGGTGAGGCGAGGCGAGGCGAAGCACAGCGAGGCCAGGCGAGGCAGGGAAATACAGGGAAAGGCAGGGAATGTTTAGGCGAGGCGAGGCGAGGTGAGGCGAGGCAAGGGAATACTGGGAAAGGCAGGGAAATGCAAGGGAAGGTGAGGCGAGGCGAGGCGTGGCAAGGCAACGCGAGGCAAGGAAAATACAGGGAAAGGCAGGCAAAGTAAAGGAAAGACAAGGCAACGCGAGGCGATGCAGGGAAATACAGGGAATGGCAGGGAAAGGCAGGGAAAGGCAAGACAAGACGAGGCGAGGCGAGGCACGGCGAGGAGAGGTGAGGTAGGGAAATACGGGGAAAGGCAGTGAAAGGTGAGGCGAGTTCAGGAGAGGTGAGGCGAGTTGAGTAGAGGTGAGGCGAGGCGAGGTGAGGTGAGGCGAGGCAAGGAAATACGAGGAAAGGCAGGGAAAGGCAGGGAAAGGCAAAGAAAGGCAAGGCAAGGCAAGGCAAGGAGAGGAAAGGCAAGGAGAGGAAAGGCAAGGAAAGGAAAGGGAAGGCAAGGAAAGGAAAGGCAAGGAAAAGAAAGGAAAGGAAAGGCAAGGCAAGGAAAGGCAAGGCAAGGAAAGGCAAGGCAAGGCAAGGCAAGGCAAGGAAAGGCAAGGAAAGGTAAGGCAAGGGAAGGCAAGGAAAGGCAAGGCAAGGAAAGGCAAGGAAGGGCAAGGCAAGGGAAGGCAAGGAAAGGCAAGGCAAGGGAAGGCAAGGAAAGGCAACGAAAGGCAAGGAAAGGCAAGGAAAGGCAAGGCACGGAAAGGAAGGGCAAGGAAAGGCAAGGCACGGAAAGGCAAGGCAAGGAAAGGCAAGGCAAGGCAAGGCAAGGCAAGAAAAGGAAAGGAATGAAAGGAAAGGAATGAAAGGAAAGGAAAGAAAAGGAAAGGAAAGGAAAGGAAAGGAAAGGAAAGGAAAGGAAAGGAAAGGAAAGGAAAGGAAAGGAAAGGAAAGGAAAGGAAAGGAAAGGAAAGGAAAGGAAAGGAAAGGAAAGGAAAGGAAAGGAAAGGAAAGGAAAGGAAAGACAAGACAAGGAAAGGAAAGGCAAGGAAAGGCAAGGAAAAGCAAGGCAAGGAAAGGCAAGGCAAGGAAAGGCAAGGCAAAGAAAGGCAGGGAAAAGCAAGGCAAGGCAAGGCAAGGCAAGGCAAGGCAAGGCAAAGCAAGGCAAGGCAAGGCAAGGCAAGGCAAGGCAAGGCAAGGAAAGGTAAGGCAAGGGAAGGCAAGGAAAGGCAAGGCAAGGAAAGGCAAGGAAAGGCAAGGCAAGGGAAGGCAAGGAAAGGCAAGGCAAGGGAAGGCAAGGAAAGGCAAGGAAAGGCAAGGAAAGGCAAGGAAAGGCAAGGCACGGAAAGGAAGGGCAAGGAAAGGCAAGGCAAGGAAAGGCAAGGCAAGGAAAGGCAAGGCAAGGCAAGGCAAGAAAAGGAAAGGAATGAAAGGAAAGGAAGGAAAGGAAAGGAAAGGAAAGGAAAGGAAAGGAAAGGAAAGGAAAGGAAAGGAAAGGAAAGGAAAGGAAAGGAAAGGAAAGGAAAGGAAAGGAAAGGAAAGGAAAGGAAAGGAAAGGAAAGGAAAGGAAAGGAAAGGAAAGGAAAGGCAAGGAAAGGCAAGGAAAAGCAAGGCAAGGAAAGGCAAGGCAAGGAAAGGCAAGGCAAGGAAAGGCAAGGCAAAGAAAGGCAGGGAAAAGCAAGGCAAGGCAAGGCAAGGCAAGGCAAGGCAAGGCAAGGCAAGGCAAGGCAAGGCAAGGAAAGGAAAGGAAAGGAAAGGAAAGGAAAGGAAAGGAAAGGAAAGGAAAGGAAAGGAAAGGCAAGGAAAGGCAAGGAAAGGCAAGGAAAGGCAAGGAAAGGCAAGGAAAAGCAAGGCAAGGAAAGGCAAGGCAAGGAAAGGCAAGGCAAAGAAAGGCAGGGAAAAGCAAGGCAAGGCAAGGCAAGGCAAGGCAAGGCAAGGCAAGGAAAGGAAAGGTGCGGAAAGGAAAGGTGCGGAAAGGAAAGGCAAGGAAAGGAAAGGTGCGGAATGGTGCGGAAAGGAAAGGAAAGGAAGGAAAGGTGTGGAAAGTTGCGGAAAGGAAAGGTGTGGAAAGGTGTGGAAAGGTGCGGAAAGGAAAGGAAAAGTGCGGAAAGGTGCGGAAAGGAAAGGTGCGGAAAGGAAAGGTGCGGAAAGGAAAGGTGCGGAAAGGAAAGGTGCGAAAAGGAAAGGAAAGGAAAGGTGCAGAAAGGAAAGGTGCGGAAAGGAAAGGTGCGGAAAGGAAAGGTGCGGAAAGGAAAGGAAAGGAAAGGTGCGGAAAGGAAAGGAAAGGAAAGGAAAGGAAAGGAAAGGAAAGGAAAGGAAAGGAAAGGAAAGGAAAGGAAAGGAAAGGAAAGGAAAGGAAAGGAAAGGAAAGGAAAGGAATGGAAAGGAATGGATGACCCTGGCCGGAGTTCTTTTTGTCTCACCCTACCTGGTGTAATCCGTTCTGCACTCCTATTTCTATGCTCCCAAATGAAGCACAACATTTTAATCGTATTATAATTACACCGAACCTAAAAAGGGACGGGAAGCCCCTTGGCCTGTTGTATGCCCGAAGCAGATTTCTAGAGAAATGCTGCCATCTAGTGACCATTCAGAAGGTTTTCCACCCCTACCCAGATCTACACCCAGATCCCCACCCAGATCCCCAGAGGAACGAGGAGATCTGCCAGGACAGGAATGAAATGTGGAAAACCTGTGTAAAGCAGCTGCTATTCTGGAGCAGAGATCAAGTGTTCTTGATTGATGAAGAAACTGCATTGGAATGATGCACTTGGGAAGCTATGGGGAAGCCCTAAGGGACAGTGTTAGCGATGGCTGGGAAGAAGTGAAAGGTTTTGCTACGGCAATGCAAGGCAAGAAGGCAAGGCGAGGGGAGGCGAGGGGACGCGAGGGGAGGTGAGGGGAGGAGAGCCAAGGCGAGGCAAGGCGAGGGGAGGCGAGGGGAGGGGAGGCGAGGGGAGGCGATAGAAGGAACGGAGAGGCGAGGGGAGGGGATGCGAGGCGAGGTGAGGCGAGGGGAGGCGAGTCGATTTGAGGCGAGGGGAGGCGAGGTGAGGCGAGGGGAGGTGAGGTGAGGCGAGTCGAGGTGAGGCGAGGGGAGGCGAGGTGAGGCGAGTCGAGGTGAGGCGAGGGGAGGCGAGGTGAGGCGAGGCGAAGCGAGGTGAGGGGAGGCGAGGGAGGGGAGGTGAAGGGAGGCGAAGCGAGGCGAGGCGTGGCGAGACGAGGCGAGGCGTGGCGATGCGAGGCAAGGTGAGGTGTGGCGAGGCGAGGCGATGCGAGGTGAGAGGAGGCAAGGGGAGGCGAGGGGAGGCGAGGCAAGGCAAGGCAAGGCAAGGCCAGGCCATTCAAGGCAAGGCAAGGCAAGGCAAGGCAAGGCAAGGCAAGGAAAGTCGAGTGGAGCCGAGGTGAGGCGAGGCGAGATGAAGGTGAGGAGAGGCGAGGGGAGGCGAGGCGAGGGGAGGCGAGGCAATGCGAGGCGAGGGGAGGAGAGGGGAGCTGAGGGGAGGTGAGGCGAGGGGAGGTGAGGCGAGGCGAGGCGAGGCGAGGCGAGGCGAGGGGAGGTGAGGCGCGCTGAGGGGCTGCGAGTAGAGGCGAGGACAGGCGATGAGATTTGAGGCGAGGTGATGCAAGGCGAGGAGAGGCGAGGGGAGGTGATGGGAAGAGAGGGGAGGAATGGCGAGGCGATGGGAGATGAGGGGAGGCGAGGCGAGGAGAGGCGAGGGGAGGCGAGGCGAGGCAAGGCGAGGAAAGGCGAGGGGAGGCGAGGGGAGGCGAGGCGAGGCAAGGCGAGGCAGGGAAATACGGGGAAAGGCAGGGAAAGGCAGGGAATGGCAAGGAGAGGCGAGGGGAGGCGAGGCAAGGCAAGGCGAGGAAAGGCGAGGGGAGGCGAGGGGAGGCGAGGCGAGGCAAGGCGAGGCAGGGAAATACGGGGAAAGGCAGGGAAAGGCAGGGAATGGCAAGGCAAGGCGAGGCAAGGCGATGCAAGAGAAAGGAAGGAAATACGGGGAAAGGCAGGGAAAAGCAAGGCAAGTCAAGGCAACGCGAGACGAGGCAGGGAAATACAGTGAAAGGCAGGGAAAGGCAAGGAAAGGCAAGTCGCAGTGAGAAGAGGCGAGGCGAGGCGAGGCAAGGAGAGGCGAGGCGAGGTGAGGCAAGGCAAGGCGAGGCAGGGAAATACGGGGAAAGGGAGGAAAAGGCAGGGAAAGGCCATGCAAGTAAAGGCAACGCGAGGCGAGGCAGGGAAATACGGGGAAAGGCAGGGAAAGACAGGGAAAGGCAAGGCGCGTTGAGGCGAGGCGAGGCGAGGCAAGGTGAGGCAAGGCAAGGCGAGGCAAGGCGATGCAAGAGAAAGGAAGGAAATACGGGGAAAGGCAGGGAAAAGCAAGGCAAGTCAAGGCAACGCGAGGAGAGGCAGGGAAATACGGGGAAAGGCAGGGAAAGGCCGGGAAAGGCATGGAAAGGCAAGGTGCATTGAGGCGAGGCGAGGCGAGGCAAGGCGATGCAAGAAAGGCGAGGCAAGGCAAAGCAAGAGAAAGCAAGGAAATACGGGAAAAGGCAGGGAAAGGCAAGGCAAGTCAAGGCAACGCGAGGCGAGGCAGGGAACTACGGGGAAAGGCAGGGAAAGGCAGGGAAAGGCAAGGCGCGGTGAGAAGGGGCGAGGCGAGGTGAGGCGAGGCAACGCAAGGCAAGGCGAGGCAGGGAAATACGGGGAAAGGCAGAGAAAGGCAAGGCAAGTCAAGGCAACGCGAGGCGAGGCAGGGAAATACGGGGAAAGGCAGGGAAAGGCAGGGTAAGGCAGGTAATGGCAAGGCAAGGCGAGGCGAGGCGGGCGTGGCAAGGCGAGGCAAGGCAAGGCAAGGGGAGGCAAGACAAGGCAAGGCAAGGCAGAGAAATAAGGGGAAAGGCAGGGAAAGGCAGGGAAAGTCAAGGCAAGTCAAGGCAACGCGAGGCGAGGCAGGGAAATACGAGGAAAGGCAGGGAAAGGCAGGGAAAGGCAAGGCGTGGTGAGGCGAGGTGAGGCAAGGAGAGGCAAGGCAAGGCGAGGCAAGGGAAAGCAAGGGAAAGCAAGAGAAAGCAAGGAAACACGGGGAAAGGCAGGCAAAGGCAGGGAAAGTCAAGACAAGTAAAAGCAACACGAAGCGAGGCAGGGAAATACGGGGAAAGGCGGGGAAAGGCAGGGAAAGGCAGGGAAAGGCAAGGCGCGGTGAGGCGAGGCAAGGCGAGGCAAGGCAAGGCGAAGCAAGGCAACGCAAGCGAAAGCAAGGAAATACGGGGAAAGGCAGGGAAAGGCAGGTATTGGCAAGGTGAGGCGAGGCGAAGCAAGACGAGGCGAGGCAGGGAAATATGGGGAAAGGCAGGGAAAGGCAGGGAAAGTCAGGGTGAGGGGAGGCAAGACAAGGCCAGGCAAGGCGAGGCGAGGCAAGGCAACGCAAGAGAATGCAATGAAATATGGGGAAAGGAATGGAAAGGACGGGAATGGCAGGGAAAGTCAAGGCAAGGCAAGGGAAAGTGAGGCGAGGCAGGGAAATATGGGGAAAGGCAGGTAATGGCAAGACAAGGAGAGGCGAGGGGAGGTGAGGCAAGGCAAGGCAAGGCAAGGCAAGGCGAGGCAAGGCAAGGCGAGGCAAGGCAACACAAGAGAAAGCAAGGAAATACGGGGAAAGGCAGGTAATGGCAAGGCGAGGCAAGGCGATGCAAGGCAAGGCAAGACAAGGCAGGGCAAGGCAAGGCAAGGCAAGGCGAGGCGAGGCAGGGAAATACGGGGAAAGGCGGGGAAAGGTAGGGAAAGGCAAGACGTGGTGAGAAGAGGCGAGGCGAGGCAAAGCAAGGCGAGGCAGGGAAATACGGGGAAAGGCAGGGAAAGGCAGGGAAAGTCAAGGTGAGGCGAGGCGAGACAAGGCGAGGCAAGGCGAGGCGAGGCAAGGCAACGCAAGAGAATGCAATTAAATATGGGGAAAGGCATGGAAAGGCCGGGAATGGCAGGGAAAGTCAAGGCAAGGCAAGGGAAAGCGAGGCGAGGCAGGGAAATATGGGGAAAGGCAGGTAATGGCAAGGCAAGGAGAGGCAAGGGGAGGCGAGGCAAGGCGAGGCAAGGCAAGGCAAGGCGAGGCAAGGAAAGGCAAGGCAAGGCAACACAAGGGAAAGCAAGGAAATATGGGGAAAGGCAGGTAATGGCAAGGCGAGGCAAAGCAATGCAAGGCAAGGCAGGGCAAGACAAGGCAAGGCAAGGCAAGGCAATGCAAGGCGAGGCGACGCGAGGCAGGGAAATACGGGGAAAGGCAGGGAAAGGCAGGGAAAGTCAAGGTGAGGCGATACTAGGTGAGGCGAGCCAAGGAAATACGGGGAAAGGCAGGGAAAGGGAGGGAAAGGCAAGGAAAGTCAGAGCAAGGCAGGGCAACGCGAGGTGAGGCAGGGAAATACGGGCTCAAGCAGGGAAAGACAAGGCGCGGTGAGGCGAGGCGAGGCGAGGCAAGGCGAGGCAAGGCAAGGCAATGCAAGAGAAAGCAAGGAAATAGCGGCAAAGGCATGGAGAGGCAGGGAAAGGCAGGTAATGGCCAGGCAAGGAGAGGCGAGACAAGTCAAGGCAAGGCAGGGAAATGGGGGGAAAGGCAGGCAAAGGCAGGGAAAGTCAACGCTAGTCAAGGCAACGCGAGGCGAGGCAGGGAAATATGGGGAAAGGCAGAGAAAGGCAAGGCGCGCTGAGGCGAAGAGAGGCGATGCAAGGCGAGGCAAGGCAATGCAAGAGAAAGCAAGGAAATATGGGGAAAGGCAGGGAAAGGCAGGGAAAGTCAGGTAATGGCAAGGCAAGGCGAGGCGAGGCGAGGCAGGGAAATACCGGGAAAGGCAGGGAAAGACAGGGATAGGCAAGGTGTATTGAGGCGAGGCGAGGCGAGGCAAGGCAATGCAAGTAAGACGAGGCAAGGCAACGCAAGAGAAAGAAGGAAATACGGGGAAAGGCAGGGAAAGGCAGGGAAAGGCAAGGCGCGGTGAGAAGAGGCGAGGCGAGGGAGGGAAATACGAGGAAAGGCGGGGAAAGGCAAGGTGCATTGAGGCGAGGCGAGGCGAAGCAAGGCGATGCAAGGAAAGGCGAGGCATGGCAACGCAAGAGAAAGCAAGGAAATACGGGGAAAGGCAGGGAAAGGCAGGTAAAGGCAAGGCGCACTGAGGTGAGGAGAGGCGAGGCAAGGTGAGGCAAGGCTAGGCGAGTCAAGGCAATGCAAGAGAAAGCAAGGAAATACAGGGAAAGGCAGAGACAGGCAGGGAAAGTCAGGTAATGGCAAGGCAAGGCGAGGCGAGGCGAGGCAGGGAAATATGGGAAAAGGCAGGGAAAGGCAGGGAAAGGCAAGGTGCATTGAGGCGAGGCGAGGCGAGGCCAGGCGATGCAAGACAGGCGAGGCAAGGCAACACAAGAGAAAGCAAGGAAATACGTGGAAAGGCAGGGAAAGGCAGGGAAAGGCAAGGCGCGGTGAGAAGAGGCAAGGCGAGGGGAGGCAAGGCAAGGCGAGGCAGGGAAATATGGGGAATGGCAGGGAAAGGCAGGGAAAGGCAAGGCAAGTCAAGGCAACACGAGGCGAGGCAGGGAAATACGGGGAAAGTCAGGGAAAGGCAGGGAAAGGCAAGGTGTGTTGAGGCGAGGCGAGGCAAGGCGAGGCAAGGAAAGGTGAGGCAAGGCAACGCAAGAGAAAGGAAGGAAATACGTGGAAAGGCAGGGAAAGTCAGGTAATGGCCAGGCAAGGCAACCCGAGGCGAGGCAGTGAAATACCGGGAAAGGCAGGGAAAGGCAAGGCAAGGCGAGGCGAGGCAAGGCAAAGCAAGGCAAGGCAAGGCAAGGCAACGCAAGAGAAGAAAAGGAAATACAGGGAAAGACAGGGAAAGGGAGGGAAAGTCAAGGCAAGACAAGGCAACACAAGGCGAGGCAGGAAAATACGGGGAAAGGCAGGGAAAGGCAAAGAAGGGTGAGGCGAGGCGAGGCGAGGTGAGGCGAGGCAAGGAAATACGGGGAAAGGCAGGGAAAGGCGGGGAAAGGCAGGGAAAGTCAGGGAAAGGCAGGGAAAGGCAAGGCGCGGTGAAGCGAGGCGAGTCAAGGCGAGGCGAGGTATGGCAAGGCAAGAGAAGGCAAGGAAATACGGGGAAAGGCAGGGAAAGGCCGGGAAAGGCAGGGAAAGTCAAGGCAAGGCAAGGCAAAGCGAGGCGAGGTACGGACATAAAGGGAAATGGAGAGAAAGGCAGAGAAAGGCACGGAAAGGCGAGGCGAAGTGAGGCGAGGCAGGGAAATACAGGGAAAGGCAGGGAAAGTCAAGGTAAGACAAGACAAAGCGAGGCGAGGGAGGGAAATATTGGGAAAGGCAGGGAAAGGCAGGAAAAGGCAAGGCAAGGTGAGGCGACGCGAGGCGTTGCAAGGTGAGGCAAGGCATGGAAATACTGGGAAAGGCAGGGAAAGGCAAGGCAAAGTGAGGCGAGGCAGGGAAATACGGGGAAATGCATGTAAAGGCAAGGCAAGACGAGACGAGGCGCATCGATGCAAGGCGAGGCAGGGAAATACGGGGAATGGCAGGGAAAGGCGGGGGAGACAGGGAAAGACTGGGAAAGGCAGGGAATGTCATGAGAAAGCAAAGCAAGGCGAGGCAGGGAAATATGGGGAGGGGCAGGTAAAGGCGGGAAAAAGCAAGGCAAGGTGCGGCGCCGCGAGGCGAGGCGAGGCATTGAAATACGGGTAAAGGTGAGGTGAGGCAAGGAAATAAGGAGAAAGGCAGGGAAAGGCAGGGAAAGATAAGGCAAGGAATGGCATCACGAGGCGAGGCAGGGAAATACGGGGAAAGGTAGGCAATGGCAAGGAAAGGCAAGGCGAGGCGAGGCGCGGCGAGGCGAGGCGAGGCAGGGAAATACGGGGAAAGGTGAGGCGAGGCGAGGCGAGGCAAGGCAAGACCAGGCAAGGCAAGGAAATACTGTGAAAGGCAGAGAAAGAGAGGGAAAGGCAGGGAAAATCAAGGAAAGGCAAGGCAAAGCGAGGCGAGGTAGGGACATAAGGTGAAATGTAGGGAAAGGCAGAGAAAGGCAGGGAAAGGCGAGGCGAGGTGAGGCTAGGCGAGGCACAGCGAGGCGAGGCGGGGCGAGGCACGGCGAGGCGAGGTGAGTTAGGGAAATACGGGGAAAGGCAGGGAAAGGTGAGGCTAGGCAAGCCGAGGCGAGGTGAGGCGAGGCAAGGAAATACGGGCAAAGGCAGGGAAAGGCAAGGCAAAGCGAGGTGAGTCGCATCGAGGCGTGGCGCCTCGATGCGAGGCGAGGCAGGGAAATACAGGGAAAGGCAGGGAAAGGCAGGGAAAGTCAAGGCAAGACAAGGCAAAGCGAGGCGAGGCAGGGAAATACCGGGAAAGGCAGGGAAAGGCAGGGAAAGGCAAGGAAAGGTGAGGCAAGGAGCGGCGAGGCGAGGCGATGCAGGGAGATAAGGGGAAAAGCAGGGAAAGGCAGGGAAAGGTAAGGCGAGGCGAGGTGAGGCGAGGCAAGGAATTACAGTGAAAGGCAGAGAAAGACAGGAAAGGCAGGAAAAGTCAAGGCAGGGCAATGCAAAGCGAGGCGAGGTAAGGACATACGGGGAAATGTAGGGAAAGGCAGAAAAAGGCAGGGAAAGGTGGGGCGAAGCGAGGCACAGCGAGGCGAGGTGAGGCGAGGCACGGCGAGGCCAGGTGAGGCAGGGAAATACGGTGAAAGGCACAGAAAGGCGAGGCAAAGCGAGGTGAGGCACATCGAGGCGAGGCACATCGATGCGAGGCGAGGCAGGGAAATACAGGGAAAGGCAGGAAAAGGCAGGGAAAGTCAAAGCAAGATAAGTCAAAGCGAGGCGAGGCAGGGAAATACTGGGAAAGGCAGGGAAAGGCAAGGCAAGGTGAGGCGAGGCGAGGCGTGGCGAGGTGAGGCAAGGCATGGAAATACAGGGAAAGGCAGAGAAAGGCAGGGAAAGTCAAGGCAAGACAAGGCAACGCGAGGCGAGGCAGGGATATACGGGGAAAGGCAGGAAAAGGCAGGGAAAGGAAAGGCAAGGCGCGGAGCCCCGAGGCGAGGTGAGGCAGGGAAATAAGGGGAAAGGCGAGTTAAGGCGAGGGAAGGAAATAAGGGGAAAGGTAGGGAAAGGCAGAGAAAGGCAGGGAAAGTCAAGGAAATGCATGGCAACACGAGGCGAGGCAGGGAAATACCGTGAAAGGCAGGGAAAGGAAAGGCAAGGCAAGGCAAGGCGAGGAGAGGTAGGGACAAACGGGGAAATGTAGGGAAAGGCAGAGAAAGGCAGGGAAAGTGACGTGAGGCAAGGCACGGCGAGGCGAGGTGAGGCACAGCGAGGCGAGGCAAGGCGAGGAATGGCGACGCGAGGCAAGGCAGGGAAATACAAGGAAAGGCAACGAAAGGTGAGGTGAGGTGAAGCGAGGCAAGGAAATACGGGATAAGGCAGGGAAAGGCAAGGAAAAGCAAGGTGAGTCAGGGAAATACGGGGAAAGACAGGGAAAGGCAGGGCAAAGCAAGGTGAGGCGCATCAAGGTAGAGGCGCATCAATGCGAGGCGAGGCAGGAAAATATGGGGAAAAGCAGGGAAAGGCAGGGAAAGGCGAGGAGACGCGAGGCGCGGCGAGGCTAGGCAAGGTGAGGCAAGGAAGTACAGGGAAAGGCAGGGAAAAGCAGGGAAAGGCAGGGAAAGTCACGGCAAAGCAAGGCAACGCGAGGCGAGGTAGGGAAATACAGGGACAGGGAGGGAAAGGCAGGGAAAGGCAAAGCGAGGCGAGGCGAGACGAAGCGAGGCTAGGCAAGGTGAGTCTAGGCGAGGCAAGGCGAGTCTAGGCGAGGCGAGGCGAGGCGAGGGTAGGAGAGCCAAGGCAAGGAAATACGGGGAAATACTGGGAAAGGCAGGGAAAGGCAAGGCAAGGAAAGGGAAAGCAGGGCGAGGCAGGGAAATACAGGGAAAGGCAGGGAAAGGAAAGGCAAAGTGAGGTGAGGCTAGGAAATACAGGAAAGGCAGGGAAAGGCAGGGCAAAGCGAGGTGAGGCGCATCGAGGTAGAGACGCATCGATGCGAGGCGAGGCAGGGAAATATGGGGAAAGGCGGGGAAAGGCAGGGAAAGGCAGGAAAAGTCTAGGCAGCAGAAGGCAAAGCGAGGCGAGGCAGGGAAATATGGGGAAAAGCAGGGAAAGGCAGGGAAAGGCGAGGCGACGTGAGGCGCAGCGAGGCTAGGCAAGGCGAGGCAAGGAAGTACGGGGAAAGGCAGGGAAAAGCAGGGAAAGGCAGGGAAAGGCGAGGCGACGTGAGGCGCAGCGAGGCTAGGCAAGGCAAGGCAAGGAAGTACGGGGAAAGGCAGGGAAAAGCAGGGAAAGGCAGGGAAAGTCAAGGTAAAGCAAGGCAACGGGAGGCGAGGTAGGAAAATACGGGGACAGGGAGGGAAAGGCAGGGAAAGGCAAGGCGAGGCGAGGCGAGGTGAGGGTAGGAGAGCCAAGGCAAGGAAATACGGGGAAATACCGGGAAAGGCAGGGAAAGGCAAGGCAAGGAAAGGGAAAGCAGGGCGAGGCAGGGAAATACGGGGAAAGGCAGGGAAAGGAAAGGCAAAGTGAGGTGAGGCAGGGAAATACAGGGAAAGGCAGGGAAAGGCAGGGCAAAGTGAGGTGAGGCTCATCGAGGTAGAGGCGCATCGATGCGAGGCGAGGCAGGGAAATACGGGGAAAGGCAGGGAAAGGCAGGAAAAGTCAAGGCAACAGAAGGCAAAGTGAGGCGAGGCAGGGAAATATGGGGAAAAGCAGGGAAAGGCAGGGAAAGGCGAGGCGACGTGAGGCGCGGCGAGGCTAGGCAAGGCGAGGCAAGGAAGTACGGGGAAAGGCAGGGAAAAGCAGGGAAAGGCAGGGAAAGTCAAGGCAAAGCAAGGCAACGTGAGGCAAGGTAGGAAAATACGGGGACAGGTAGGGAAAGGCAGGGAAAGGGAAAGTAAGGCGAGGCGAGGCGAAGCGAGGCTAGCCGAGGGGAGGCGAGTCGAGGCAAGACTAGGCGAGGCGAGGCAGGGCGAGGGTATGAGGGGCAAGGCAAGGAAATACAGGGAAATACTGGGAAAGGCAGGGAAAGGCAAGGCAAGGAAAGCGAAAGCGAGTCGAGGCAGGGAAATACGGGGAAAGGCAGGGAAAGGCAGGGAAAGGAAAGGCAAAGTGAGGCGAGGCAGGGAAATATGGGGAAAGGCAGGGAAAGGCAAGGCAAAGTGAGGTAGAGGCGCATCGAGGCGAGGCGCATCGATACGAGGCCAGGCAGGGAAATACGGGGAAAGGCAGGGAAAGGCAGGGAAAGGAAAGGAAAGGCAAGGCGAGCTAGAGGCAGGGAAATATGGGGACAGGCAGGGAAAGGCAGGGAACGGCAAGGCGAAGCAAGGTAGAGGCGCATCAAGGCGAGGCACTTCGATGCGAGGCCAGGCAGGGAAATACTGGGAAAGGCAGGGAAAGGAAGGGAAAGTCAAGGCAAGGCGAGCAGAGGCAGGGAAATATGGGGACAGGCAGGGAAAGTCAGGGAAAGGCAAGGCGGGGTGAGCAGAGGCGAGACAAGGCGAGGCAAGTCAAGGAAAGGCAAGGCAACGTAAGAGAAGGCAAGGAAATACGGGGAAAGGATGGGAAAGGCTAGGAAAGGCAGGGAAAGTCAAGGCAAGTCAAGGGAAAGCGAGGCAAGGCAGGGAAATATGGGGAAAGGCAGGTAATGGCCACGCAAGGCGAGGTGAGGCGGGGCAAGGCGAAGAGAGGCGGGGCAAGGCAGGGCAAGGCAAGGCAAGGCAAGGCAAGGCAAGGCAAGGCAAGGCAAGGCAAGGCAAGGAAAGGAAAGGCAAGGAAAGGCAAGGAAAGGCAAGGAAAGGCAAGGAAAGGCAAGGAAAGGAAAGGAAAGGAAAGGAAAGGAAAGGAAAGGAAAGGAAAGGAAAGAAAAGGAAAGGAAAGGAAAGGAAAGGAAAGGAAAGGCAAGGCAAGGCAAGGCAAGGCAAGGCAAGGAAGGGAAAGGATGACCCTGCCTAGAGTACTTTTGGTCTCACCCTACCTGGTGTAATCCCTTCTGCACTCCTATTTCTAAGCTCCTGAATGTAGCACAACATTTGAATCGTATTCTTAATTACACTGAACCTAAAAAGGGAGGGGAAGCCACTTGGCCTGTAGTAAGCCCGAATCAGATTTCTAGAGAAACGCTGCCATCTAGTGACCATTCAAAGATTTTCCACCCCTACCCAGATCTACACCCAGATCCCAACCCAGATCCCTAGAAGAGCGAGGAGAACCGCCAGGAGAGGAATAAAACGTGGGAAAACCTGTGTAAAGCAGCTTCTATTCTGGAGCACAGATCCAGTGTTCTTGATTGATGAAGAAACTGCATTGGAATGATGCACTTGGGAAGCTATGGGAGAAGCCCTATGGGACAGTCTTAGCGACGGCTGGGAAGAAGTTAAAGGTATTGCTACGGCAAGGCAAGGCAAGAAGGCAAGGCGAGGGAAGGCAACGTGAGGTGAGGCAGGGAAATGCAGGGAAAGGCAGGGAAAGTCAAGGCAAGGCAATTCAAAGCGAGGCGAGGCAGGGAAACACGGGGAAAGGCAGGGAAAGTCAAGCCAAACAAGACAACGCTAGGCGAGGCAGGGAAATAGCGGGAAGGGCAGGGAAAGTCAGGGAAAGGCAAGGAAAGTCGAGGGGAGGTGAGGCGAGGAGAGGCTAGGCGAGGCGAGGCAAGGAAATACGGGGAAATGCAGGGAAAGGCAGGGAAAGTCAAGGCAAGGCAAGGCGAGGTAGAGACATACGGGGAAATGTAAGGAAAGGCAAAGAAAGGCAGGGAAAGGCGAGGCGAGGCAAGGTGAGGCGAGGCGAGGCGAGGCACAGCGAGGCCAGGCGAGGCAGGGAAATACAGGGAAAGGCAGGGAATGTTTAGGCGAGGCGAGGCGAGGTGAGGCGAGGCAAGGGAATACTGGGAAAGGCAGGGAAATGCAAGGGAAGGTGAGACGAGGCGAGGCGTGGCAAGGCAACGCGAGGCAAGGAAAATACAGGGAAAGGCAGGCAAAGTCAAGGAAAGACAAGGCAACGCGAGGCGATGCAGGGAAATACAGGGAATGGCAGGGAAAGGCAGGGAAAGGCAAGACAAGACGAGGCGAGGCGAGGCACGGCGAGGAGAGGTGAGGTAGGGAAATACGGGGAAAGGCAGTGAAAGGTGAGGCGAGTTCAGGAGAGGTGAGGCGAGTTGAGTAGAGGTGAGGCGAGGCGAGGTGAGGTGAGGCGAGGCAAGGAAATACGGGGAAAGGTAGGGAAAGGCAACGCAAAGCAAGGCGAGGCAGGGAAATACGAGGAAAGGCAGGGAAAGGCAGGGAAAGGCAAAGAAAGCCAAGGCAAGGCAAGGCAAGGAGAGGAAAGGCAAGGAGAGGAAAGGCAAGGAAAGGAAAGGGAAGGCAAGGAAAGGAAAGGCAAGGAAAAGAAAGGAAAGGAAAGGCAAGGCAAGGAAAGGCAAGGCAAGGCAAGGCAAGGCAAGGAAAGGCAAGGAAAGGTAAGGCAAGGGAAGGCAAGGAAAGGCAAGGCAAGGAAAGGCAAGGAAGGGCAAGGCAAGGGAAGGCAAGGAAAGGCAAGGCAAGGGAAGGCAAGGAAAGGCAAGGAAAGGCAAGGAAAGGCAAGGAAAGGAAAGGCACGGAAAGGAAGGGCAAGGAAAGGCAAGGCAAGGAAAGGCAAGGCAAGGAAAGGCAAGGCAAGGCAAGGCAAGGCAAGAAAAGGAAAGGAATGAAAGGAAAGGAATGAAAGGAAAGGAAAGAAAAGGAAAGGAAAGGAAAGGAAAGGAAAGGAAAGGAAAGGAAAGGAAAGGAAAGGAAAGGAAAGGCAAGGAAAGGCAAGGAAAGGCAAGGAAAGGCAAGGAAAGGCAAGGAAAGGCAAGGCAAGGAAAGGCAAGGCAAGGAAAGGCAAGGCAAAGAAAGGCAGGGAAAAGCAAGGCAAGGCAAGGCAAGGCAAGGCAAGGCAAGGCAAGGCAAGGCAAGGCAAGGCAAGGAAAGGCAAGGAAAGGCAAGGAAAGGAAAGGTAAGGAAAGGCAAGGAAAGGAAAGAAAAGGAAAGGAAAGGAAAGGAAAGGAAAGGAAAGGAAAGGAAAGGAAAGGAAAGGAAAGGAAAGGCAATGAAAGGCAAGGAAAGGCAAGGAAAGGCAAGGAAAGGCAAGGAAAAGCAAGGCAAGGAAAGGCAAGGCAAGGAAAGGCAAGGCAAAGAAAGGCAGGGAAAAGCAAGGCAAGGCAAGGCAAGGCAAGGCAAGGCAAGGCAAGGCAAGGAAAGGAAAGGTGCGGAAAGGAAAGGAAAGGAAAGGAAAGGTGCGGAATGGTGCGGAAAGGAAAGGAAAGGAAAGGAAAGGTGTGGAAAGGTGCGGAACGGAAAGGTGTGGAAAGGTGTGGAAAGGTGCGGAAAGGAAAGGAAAGGTGCGGAAAGGTGCGGAAAGGAAAGGTGCGGAAAGGAAAGGAAAGGAATGGTGCGGAAAGGAAAGGAAAGGAAAGGTGCGGAAAGGAAAGGTGCGGAAAGGAAAGGTGCGGAAAGGAAAGGTGCGGAAAGGAAAGGTGCGGAAAGGAAAGGAAAGGTGCGGAAAGGAAAGATGCGAAAAGGAAAGGTGCGGAAAGGAAAGGTGCGGAAAGGAAAGGAAAGGAAAGGAAAGGAAAGGAAAGGAAAGGAAAGGAAAGGAAAGGAAAGGAAAGGAAAGGAAAGGAAAGGAAAGGAAAGGAAAGGAAAGGAATGGAAAGGAATGGATGACCCTGGCCGGAGTTCTTTTTGTCTCACCCTACCTGGTGTAATCCGTTCTGCACTCCTATTTCTATGCTCCCAAATGAAGCACAACATTTTAATCGTATTATAATTACACCGAACCTAAAAAGGGACGGGAAGCCCCTTGGCCTGTTGTATGCCCGAAGCAGATTTCTAGAGAAATGCTGCCATCTAGTGACCATTCAGAAGGTTTTCCACCCCTACCCAGATCTACACCCAGATCCCCACCCAGATCCCCAGAGGAACGAGGAGATCTGCCAGGACAGGAATGAAATGTGGGAAAACCTGTGTAAAGCAGCTGCTATTCTGGAGCAGAGATCAAGTGTTCTTGATTGATGAAGAAACTGCATTGGAATGATGCACTTGGGAAGCTATGGGAGAAGCCCTAAGGGACAGTGTTAGCGATGGCTGGGAAGAAGTGAAAGGTTTTGCTACGGCAATGCAAGGCAAGAAGGCAAGGCGAGGGGAGGCGAGGGGACGCGAGGGGAGGTGAGGGGAGGAGAGCCAAGGCGAGGCAAGGCGAGGGGAGGCGAGGGGAGGGGAGGCGAGGGGAGGCGATAGAAGGAAAGGAGAGGCGAGGGGAGGGGATGCGAGGCGAGGTGAGGCGAGGGGAGGCGAGTCGATTTGAGGCGAGGGGAGGCGAGGTGAGGCGAGGGGAGGTGAGGTGAGGCGAGTCGAGGTGAGGCGAGGGGAGGCGAGGTGAGGCGAGTCGAGGTGAGGCGAGGGGAGGCGAGGTGAGGCGAGGCGAAGCGAGGTGAGGGGAGGCGAGGGAGGGGAGGTGAAGGGAGGCGAAGCGAGGCGAGGCGTGGCGAGACGAGGCGAGGCGTGGCGATGCGAGGCAAGGTGAGGTGTGGCGAGGCGAGGCGATGCGAGGTGAGAGGAGGCAAGGGGAGGCGAGGGGAGGCGAGGCAAGGCAAGGCAAGGCAAGGCCAGGCCATTCAAGGCAAGGCAAGGCAAGGCAAGGCAAGGCAAGGCAAGGCAAGTCGAGTGGAGCCGAGGTGAGGCGAGGCGAGATGAAGGTGAGGAGAGGCGAGGGGAGGCGAGGCGAGGGGAGGCGAGGCAATGCGAGGCGAGGGGAGGAGAGGGGAGCTGAGGGGAGGTGAGGCGAGGGGAGGTGAGGCGAGGCGAGGCGAGGCGAGGCGAGGCGAGGGGAGGTGAGGCGCGCTGAGGGGCTGCGAGTAGAGGCGAGGACAGGCGATGAGATTTGAGGCGAGGTGATGCAAGGCGAGGAGAGGCGAGGGGAGGCGATGGGAAGAGAGGGGAGGAATGGCGAGGCGATGGGAGGTGAGGGGAGGCGAGGCGAGGAGAGGCGAGGGGAGGCGAGGCGAGGCAAGGCGAGGAAAGGCGAGGGGAGGCGAGGGGAGGCGAGGCGAGGCAAGGCGAGGCAGGGAAATACGGGGAAAGGCAGGGAAAGGCAGGGAATGGCAAGGAGAGGCTAGGGGAGGCGAGGCAAGGCAAGGCGAGGAAAGGCGAGGGGAGGCGAGGGGAGGCGAGGCGAGGCAAGGCGAGGCAGGGAAATACGGGGAAAGGCAGGGAAGAGCAGGGAATGGCAAGGCAAGGCGAGGCAAGGCGATGCAAGAGAAAGGAAGGAAATACGGGGAAAGGCAGGGAAAAGCAAGGCAAGTCAAGGCAACGCGAGACGAGGCAGGGAAATACAGTGAAAGGCAGGGAAAGGCAAGGAAAGGCAAGTCGCAGTGAGAAGAGGCGAGGCGAGGCGAGGCAAGGAGAGGCGAGGCGAGGTGAGGCAAGGCAAGGCAAGGCAGGGAAATACGGGGAAAGGGAGGAAAAGGCAGGGAAAGGCCATGCAAGTAAAGGCAACGCGAGGCGAGGCAGGGAAATACGGGGAAAGGCAGGGAAAGACAGGGAAAGGCAAGGCGCGTTGAGGCGAGGCGAGGCGAGGCAAGGTGAGGCAAGGCAAGGCGAGGCAAGGCGATGCAAGAGAAAGGAAGGAAATACAGGGAAAGGCAGGGAAAAGCAAGGCAAGTCAAGGCAACGCGAGGAGAGGCAGGGAAATACGGGGAAAGGCAGGGAAAGGCAGGGAAAGGCAAGGCGCGGTGAGAAGGGGCGAGGCGAGGTGAGGCGAGGCAACGCAAGGCAAGGCGAGGCAGGGAAATACGGGGAAAGGCAGAGAAAGGCAGGGCAAGTCAAGGCAATGCGAGGCGAGGCAGGGAAATACGGGGAAAGGCAGGGAAAGGCAGGGTAAGGCAGGTAATGGCAAGGCAAGGCGAGGCGAGGCGGGCGTGGCAAGGCGAGGCAAGGCAAGGCAAGGGGAGGCAAGACAAGGCAAGGCAAGGCAGAGAAATAAGGGGAAAGGCAGGGAAAGGCAGGGAAAGTCAAGGCAAGTCAAGGCAACGCGAGGCGAGGCAGGGAAATACGAGGAAAGGCAGGGAAAGGCAGGGAAAGGCAAGGCGTGGTGAGGCGAGGCAAGGAGAGGCAAGGCAAGGCGAGGCAAGGGAAAGCAAGGGAAAGCAAGAGAAAGCAAGGAAACACGGGGAAAGGCAGGCAAAGGCAGGGAAAGGCAAGGCGCGGTGAGGCGAGGCAAGGCGAGGCAAGGCAAGGCGAAGCAATGCAACGCAAGCGAAAGCAAGGAAATACGGGGAAAGGCAGGGAAAGGCAGGTATTGGCAAGGTGAGGCGAGGCGAAGCAAGACGAGGCGAGGCAGGGAAATATGGGGAAAGGCAGGGAAAGGCAGGGAAAGTCAGGGTGAGGGAAGGCAAGACAAGGCCAGGCAAGGCGAGGCGAGGCAAGGCAACGCAAGAGAATGCAATGAAATATGGGGAAAGGAATGGAAAGGACGGGAATGGCAGGGAAAGTCAAGGCAAGGCAAGGGAAAGTGAGGCGAGGCAGGGAAATATGGGGAAAGGCAGGTAATGGCAAGACAAGGAGAGGCGAGGGGAGGTGAGGCAAGGCAAGGCAAGGCAAGGCAAGGCGAGGCAAGGCAAGGCGAGGCAAGGCAACACAAGAGAAAGCAAGGAAATACGGGGAAAGGCAGGTAATGGCAAGGCGAGGCAAGGCGATGCAAGGCAAGGCAAGACAAGGCAGGGCAAGGCAAGGCAAGGCAAGGCGAGGCGAGGCAGGGAAATACGGGGAAAGGCAGGGAAAGTCAAGGTGAGGCGAGGCGAGACAAGGCGAGGCAAGGCGAGGCGAGGCAAGGCAACGCAAGAGAATGCAATTAAATATGGGGAAAGGCATGGAAAGGCCGGGAATGGCAGGGAAAGTCAAGGCAAGGCAAGGGAAAGCGAGGCGAGGCAGGGAAATATGGGGAAAGGCAGGTAATGGCAAGGCAAGGAGAGGCAAGGGGAGGCGAGGCAAGGCGAGGCAAGGCAAGGCAAGGCGAGGCAAGGAAAGGCAAGGCAAGGCAACACAAGGGAAAGCAAGGAAATATGGGGAAAGGCAGGTAATGGCAAGGCGAGGCAAAGCAATGCAAGGCAAGGCAGGGCAAGACAAGGCAAGGCAAGGCAAGGCAATGCAAGGCGAGGCGACGCGAGGCAGGGAAATACGGGGAAAGGCAGGGAAAGGCAGGGAAAGTCAAGGTGAGGCGATACTAGGTGAGGCGAGCCAAGGAAATACGGGGAAAGGCAGGGAAAGGGAGGGAAAGGCAAGGAAAGTCAGAGCAAGGCAGGGCAACGCGAGGTGAGGCAGGGAAATACGGGCTCAAGCAGGGAAAGACAAGGCGCGGTGAGGCGAGGCGAGGCGAGGCAAGGCGAGGCAAGGCAAGGCAACGCAAGAGAAAGCAAGGAAATAGCGGCAAAGGCATAGAGAGGCAGGGAAAGGCAGGTAATGGCCAGGCAAGGAGAGGCGAGACAAGTCAAGGCAAGGCAGGGAAATGGGGGGAAAGGCAGGCAAAGGCAGGGAAAGTCAACGCTAGTCAAGGCAACGCGAGGACGAGGCAGGGAAATATGGGGAAAGGCAGAGAAAGGCAAGGCGCGCTGAGGCGAAGAGAGGCGATGCAAGGCGAGGCAAGGCAATGCAAGAGAAAGCAAGGAAATATGGGGAAAGGCAGGGAAAGGCAGGGAAAGTCAGGTAATGGCAAGGCAAGGCGAGGCGAGGCGAGGCAGGGAAATACCGGGAAAGGCAGGGAAAGACAGGGATAGGCAAGGTGTATTGAGGCGAGGCGAGGCGAGGCAAGGCAATGCAAGTAAGACGAGGCAAGGCAACGCAAGAGAAAGAAGGAAATACGGGGAAAGGCAGGGAAAGGCAGGGAAAGGCAAGGCGCGGTGAGAAGAGGCGAGGCGAGGGAGGGAAATACGAGGAAAGGCGGGGAAAGGCAAGGTGCATTGAGGCGAGGCGAGGCGAAGCAAGGCGATGCAAGGAAAGGCGAGGCATGGCAACGCAAGAGAAAGCAAGGAAATACGGGGAAAGGCAGGGAAAGGCAGGTAAAGGCAAGGCGCACTGAGGTGAGGAGAGGCGAGGCAAGGTGAGGCAAGGCTAGGCGAGTCAAGGCAATGCAAGAGAAAGCAAGGAAATACAGGGAAAGGCAGAGACAGGCAGGGAAAGTCAGGTAATGGCAAGGCAAGGCGAGGCGAGGCGAGGCAGGGAAATATGGGAAAAGGCAGGGAAAGGCAGGGAAAGGCAAGGTGCATTGAGCGAGGCGAGGCGAGGCCAGGCGATGCAAGACAGCGAGGCAAGGCAACACAAGAGAAAGCAAGGAAATACGTGGAAAGGCAGGGAAAGGCAGGGAAAGGCAAGGCGCGGTGAGAAGAGGCAAGGCGAGGGGAGGCAAGGCAAGGCGAGGCAGGGAAATATGGGGAATGGCAGGGAAAGGCAGGAAAGGCAAGGCAAGTCAAGGCAACACGAGGCGAGGCAGGGAAATACGGGGAAAGTCAGGGAAAGGCAGGGAAAGGCAAGGTGTGTTGAGGCGAGGCGAGGCAAGGCGAGGCAAGGAAAGGTGAGGCAAGGCAACGCAAGAGAAGGAAGGAAATACGTGGAAAGGCAGGGAAAGTCAGGTAATGGCCAGGCAAGGCAACCGAGGCGAGGCAGTGAAATACCGGGAAAGGCAGGGAAAGGCAAGGCAAGGCGAGGCGAGGCAAGGCAAAGCAAGGCAAGGCAAGGCAAGGCAACGCAAGAGAAGAAAAGGAAATACAGGGAAAGACAGGGAAAGGGAGGGAAAGTCAAGGCAAGACAAGGCAACACAAGGCGAGGCAGGAAAATACGGGGAAAGGCAGGGAAAGGCAAAGAAGGGTGAGGCGAGGCGAGGCGAGGTGAGGCGAGGCAAGGAAATACGGGAAAGGCAGGGAAGGGCGGGGAAAGGCAGGGATGGGCAGGGAAAGGCAAGGCATAGTGAGGCGAGGCTAGGCGAGGCGAGGCAAGGAAATACAGGGAAAGGCAGGGAAAGTCAGGGAAAGTCAATGCAAGGCAAGGCAAAGCAAGGCGAGGCAGGGAAATACGGGGAAAGGCCAGGTAATGGCAACGCAAGTAAAGGCGAGGCAAGGCGAGGCGAGGCAGGGAAATACGGGGAAAGGCAGGGAAAGGCAGGAAAACGCCGGGGAAAGGCAGGGAAAGGCAGAGCAAGATGAGGCGAGGTGCATCGATGCGATGCGAGGCAGGGAAACATGGGGAAAGGCAGGGAAAGTCAAGCCAAACAAGACAACGCTAGGCGAGGCAGGGAAATAGCGGGAAGGGCAGGGAAAGTCAGGGAAAGGCAAGGAAAGTCGAGGGGAGGTGAGGCGAGGAGAGGCTAGGCGAGGCGAGGCAAGGAAATACGGGGAAATGCAGGGAAAGGCAGGAAAATTCAAGGCAAGGCAAGGCGAGGTAGAGACATACGGGGAAATGTAAGGAAAGGCAGAGAAAGGCAGGGAAAGGCGAGGCGAGGCAAGGTGAGGCGAGGCGAGGAGAGGCACAGCGAGGCCAGGCGAGGCAGGGAAATACAGGGAAAGGCAGGGAATGTTTAGGCGAGGTGCGGCGAGGTGAGGCGAGGCAAGGGAATACTGGAAAGGCAGGGAAATGCAAGGGAAGGTGGGGCGAGGCGAGGCATGGCAAGGCAACACGAGGCAAGGAAAATACAGGGAAAGGCAGGCAAAGTCAAGGAAAGACAAGGCAACGCGAGGCGATGCAGGGAAATACAGGGAATGGCAGGAAAAGTAAGGGAAAGGAAAGGCACGGTGAGGCAGACGAGGCGTGGCGAGGCGAGGGGAGGTAGGAAAATACAGGGAAAAGAGGGAAAAGCAGGAAAGGTGAGGCGAGGCGAGGTGAGTTGAAGCGAGGCAAGGAAATACGGGGAAAGGCAGGGAAAGGCAGGGAAAGGCAAGACAAGGTGAGGAGAGGCGAGGCGTGGCGAGGCAAGGCGAGGCAGGATAATATGGGGAAAGTCAGGGAAAGGCAGGGAAAGGTGAGGAAAGGCGCGTCGATGCGAGGCAAGGCAGGGTAATATGGGGAAAGGCAGGGACTGGCGGGGAAATGCAGGGAAAGTAAGGGAACGTGAAGGTAAGGCAAGGGAAACAGACGCGAGGTATGTACATACAGACAAATGTAGGGAAAGGCAGAGAAAGGCAGGGAATGGCGAGGCAAGGCGAGGCGAGGCGAGGCGAGGCAGGCACGGCGAGGAGAGGTGAGGTAGGGAAATACGGGGAAAGGCAGTGAAAGGTGAGGCGAGTTCAGGAGAGGTGAGGCGAGTTGAGTCGAGGTGAGGCGAGGCGAGGTGAGGTGAGGCGAGGCAAGGAAATACGGGGAAAGGTAGGGAAAGGCAACGCAAAGCAAGGCGAGGCAGGGAAATACGAGGAAAGGCAGGGAAAGGCAGGGAAAGGCAAAGAAAGGCAAGGCAAGGCAAGGAGAGGAAAGGCAAGGAGAGGAAAGGCAAGAAAGGAAAGGGAAGGCAAGGAAAGGAAAGGCAAGGAAAAGAAAGCAAGGAAAGGCAAGGCAAGGAAAGGCAAGGCAGGCAAGGCAAAGCAAGGCAAGGCAAGGCAAGGCAAGGCAAGGCAAGGCAAGGCAAGGTAAGGCAAGGGAAGGCAAGGAAAGGCAAGGCAAGGAAAGGCAAGGAAAGGCAAGGCAAGGAAGGCAAGGAAAGGCAAGGCAAGGGAAGGCAAGGAAAGGCAAGGAAAGGCAAGGAAAGGCAAGGAAAGGCAAGGCATGGAAAGGAAGGGCAAGGAAAGGCAAGGCAAGGCAAGGCAAGGCAAGGCAAGGCAAGGCAAGAAAAGGAAAGGAATGAAAGGAAAGGAATGAAAGGAAAGGAAAGAAAAGGAAAGGAAAGAAAAGGAAAGGAAAGGAAAGATAAGGAAAGGAAAGGCAAGGAAAGGCAAGGAAAAGCAAGGCAAGGAAAGGCAAGGCAAGGAAAGGCAAGGCAAAGAAAGGCAGGGAAAAGCAAGCAAGGCAAGGCAAGGCAAGCAAAGCAAGGCAATGCAAGGCAAGGCAAGGCAAGGCAAGGCAAGGAAAGGTAAGGCAAGGGAAGGCAAGGAACGGCAAGGCAAGGAAAGACAAGGCAAGGCAAGGCAAGGGAAGGCAAGGCAAGGGAAGGCAAGGAAAGGCAAGGAAAGGCAAGGAAAGGCAAGGAAAGGCAAGGCACGGAAAGGAAAGGCAAGGCAAGGCAAGGCAAGGCAAGGCAAGGCAAGGAAAGGCAAGGCAACTCAAGGCAAGAAAAGGAAAGGAATGAAAGGAAAGGAAAGGAAAGGAAAGGAAAGGAAAGGAAAGGAAAGGAAAGGAAAGGAAAGGAAAAGGAAAGGAAAGGAAAGGAAAGGAAAGGAAAGGAAAGGAAAGGAAAGGAAAGGAAAGGAAAGGAAAGGCAAGGAAAGGAAAGGCAAGGAAAGGCAAGGCAAGGCAAGGCAAGGCAATGAAAGGCAAGGAAAGGCAAGGCAAGGCAAGGCAAGGCAAGGAAAGGAAAGGAAAGGAAAGGAAAGGAAAGGAAAGGAAAGGAAAGGAAAGGAAAGGAAAGGAAAGGAAAGGAAAGGAAAGGAAAGGAAAGGAAAGGAAAGGAAAGGAAAGGAAAGGAAAGGCAAGGCAAGGCAAGAAAGGCAAGGAAAGGCAAGGCAAGGCAAGGAAAGGAAAGGCAAGGAAAGGCAAGGAAAGGAAAGGAAAGGAAAGGAAAGGAAAGGAACGGAAAGGAAAGGAAAGGAAAGGAAAGGAAAGGAAAGGAAAGGAAAGGAAAGGAAAGGAAAGGAAAGGAAAGGAAAGGAAAGGAAAGGAAAGGAAAGGAAAGGAAAGGAAAGGAAAGGAAAGGAAAGGAAAGGAAAGGAAAGGAAAGGAAAGGCAAGGAAAGGAAAGGCAAGGAAAGGCAAGGCAAGGCAAGGCAAGGCAATGAAAGGCAAGGAAAGGCAAGGCAACTCAAGGCAAGAAAAGGAAAGGAATGAAAGGAAAGGAAAGGAAAGGAAAGGAAAGGAAAGGAAAGGAAAGGAAAGGAAAGGAAAGGAAAGGAAAGGAAAGGAAAGGAAAGGCAAGGAAAGGAAAGGCAAGGAAAGGCAAGGCAAGGCAAGGCAGGCAATGAAAGGCAAGGAAAGGCAAGGCAAGGCAAGGCAAGGCAAGGCAAGGCAAGGAAAGGAAAGGAAAGGAAAGGAAAGGAAAGGAAAGGAAAGGAAAGGAAAGGAAAGGAAAGGAAAGGAAAGGAAAGGAAAGGAAAGGAAAGGAAAGGAAAGGAAAGGAAAGGAAAGGAAAGGAAAGGAAAAGGAAAGGAAAGGAAAGGAAAGGCAAGGAAAGGCAAGGAAAGGCAGGGAAAAGCAAGGAAAGGCAAGCAAGGCAAGGCAAAGGCAAGGCAAAGCAAGGCAGGCAGGCAAGGCAAGGCAAGGAAACGTAAGGCAAGGGAAGGCAAAGAACGGCAAGGCAGGAAAGGCAAGGAAAGGCAAGGCAAGGGAAGGCAAGGCAAGGGAAGGCAAGGAAAGGCAAGGAAAGGCAAGGAAAGGCAAGGAAAGGCAAGGCACGGAAGGGAAAGGCAAGGAAAGGCAAGGCAAGGAAAGGCAAGGCAAGGAAAGGCAAGGCAAGGCAAGGCAAGAAAAGGAAAGGAATGAAAGGAAAGGAAAGAAAAGAAAGGAAAGAAAAGGAAGGAAAGAAAAGGAAAAGGAATGGAAAGGAAAGGAAAGGAAAGGAAAGGAAAGGAAAGGAAAGGAAAGGAAAGGAAAGGAAAGGAAAGGAAAGGAAAGGAAAGGAAAGGAAGGAAAGGAAAGGCAAGGCAAGGCAAGGAAAGGCAAGGAAAGGCAAGGCAAGGCAAGGAAAGGAAAGGCAAGGAAAGGCAAGGAAAGGAAAGGAAAGGAAAGGAAAGGAAAGGAACGGAAAGGAAAGGAAAGGAAAGGAAAGGAAAGGAAAGGAAAGGAAAGGAAAGGAAAGGAAAGGAAAGGAAAGGAAAGGAAAGGAAAGGAAAGGAAAGGAAAGGGAAAGGAAGGAAAGGCAAGGAAAGGCAAGGAAAAGCAAGGCAAGGAAAGGCAAGGCAAGGAAAGGGC